>NC_134354.1:477101246-477401246 GCF_048569485.1 Anomaloglossus baeobatrachus | reverse complement strand
CCAAGCGGAGTCTCCCTTTTTTCCAAAAATTGGGCCACACAGACACCCACCCCATCAGTGGCAGCACTTGGGCCCTAGTTGCAAACAGGATGTTTTGATTTGCATCAAGCACATTCAAAAATACGCTATTCTTAGCCGTCCCCAGGATGACACCGGGGTAGGTAGCAAAGTCTTTCCTGATCCCAGCTCTGTTCATCTTGGCTTCTTTTAAAAACACAGCAAGCAAGGGTTACTCCAAGCGGAGTCTCCCTTTTTTCCAAAAATTGGGCCACACAGACACCCACCCCATCAGTGGCAGCACTTGGGCCCTAGTTGCAAACAGGATGTTTTGATTTGCATCAAGCACATTCAAAAATACGCTATTCTTAGCCGTCCCCAGGATGACACCGGGGTAGGTAGCAAAGTCTTTCCTGATCCCAGCTCTGTTCATCTTGGCTTCTTTTAAAAACACAGCAAGCAAGGGTTACTCCAAGCGGAGTCTCCCTTTTTTCCAAAAATTGGGCCACACAGACACCCACCCCATCAGTGGCAGCACTTGGGCCCTAGTTGCAAACAGGATGTTTTGATTTGCATCAAGCACATTCAAAAATACGCTATTCTTAGCCGTCCCCAGGATGACACCGGGGTAGGTAGCAAAGTCTTTCCTGATCCCAGCTCTGTTCATCTTGGCTTCTTTTAAAAACACAGCAAGCAAGGGTTACTCCAAGCGGAGTCTCCCTTTTTTCCAAAAATTGGGCCACACAGACACCCACCCCATCAGTGGCAGCACTTGGGCCCTAGTTGCAAACAGGATGTTTTGATTTGCATCAAGCACATTCAAAAATACGCTATTCTTAGCCGTCCACAGGATGACACCGGGGTAGGTAGCAAAGTCTTTCCTGATCCCAGCTCTGTTCATCTTGGCTTCTTTTAAAAACACAGCAAGCAAGGGTTACTCCAAGCGGAGTCTCCCTTTTTTCCAAAAATTGGGCCACACAGACACCCACCCCATCAGTGGCAGCACTTGGGCCCTAGTTGCAAACAGGATGTTTTGATTTGCATCAAGCACATTCCAAATCCACAAGCATTTACTCTCCCCAGGATGACACAGGGGTAGTAAATTCCTTCTGGATCCATGACTTGTTCATTTTGATGAACGTCAGTCTGTCCACATTGTCACTGGACAGACGCGTGCGCTTATCTGTCAGCACACACCCAGCAGCACTGAATACACGTTCAGAGACAACGCTGGCAGCTGGACACGACAAAATCTCCAAGGCGTAAGTTGCGAGCTCTGGCCATTTTTGTAGGTTTGAAGCCCAAAAGGAGCAAGGCTCCAGTTGCACAGTCATGGCATCGATGTTCATTTGGAGATACTCCTGTATCATCCTCTCCAGCCGTTGACTATGTGTCAGACTTGTTGTCTCTGGTGGCCTTGCAAAAGAGGGTCTAAAAAAATTATGAAAAGATTCCATAAAATTGCTGTTACCGGCACCAGAAAAGGTCCTACTGGTACGGGTAGACTGTTGAAGATGACGAGACCGTCCCATGTTTGTCAAGTTACAACTGGGAGATTCACTCCCTGCACCTGCACGGTTGTTTGGTGGAAAAGCCGAGCTAAGATCTAGTAACAGCTTCTGCTGATACTCCTGCATACGTGCGTCCCTTTCTATGGCTGGAATTATGTCACAAAATTTGGACTTGTACCGGGGATCTAATAGTGTGGCAATCCAGTAGTCATCATCACTTCTAATTTTGACAATACGACTGTCATGTTGGAGGTAGTGCAACAAAAAGGCACTCATGTGTCTTGCGCAGCCATGCGGACCAAGTCCATGCTGTGTTTGTGGCATAGAGGTGCTACCCGTTCTTTCTTCCTCTGACATCTGACCCCAACCTCTTTCAACTGAAATTTGACCAAGGTCTCCCTCATCCGCTGAGTCTTCCATGTCCATGGACAGTTCGTCCTCCATTTCTTCATGTTCTCCTGCACCTTGCTCAACATTTCGCCTGCTACTATGCGCCCTTGTCGATCCCTGTCCCCCATGGTCCCATGCCTGCTGCGTTGGTGATGATGAACGTCTGGACCTTCGTGATGTTGTTGTCCCTTGCGCATATGAATCCTCCTGTAGTTCCTCCCCTTCATGTTGTCCCACCCCCTGACTCCGAATAGTGTTTAGCGTGTGCTCCAGCATGTAAATGACTGGAATCGTCATGCTGATAATGGCATTGTCAGAGCTAAACATATTCGTCGCCATGTCGAAACTGTGCAGAAGGGTGCATAGGTCCTTGATCTGAGACCACTCCATCAGGGTGATCTGCCCCACCTCTGCATCTCGTTGGCCCAGGCTATACGTCATGACGTATTGCACCAGGGCTCTGCGGTGCTGCCACAGTCGCTGTAACATGTGGAGAGTTGAATTCCAGCGTGTCGCCACATCGCATTTCAGGCGATGAACCGGCAGGCCGAAAGACTTCTGGAGCGATGCAAGTCGCTCTGCTGCGGCGCTTGAACGGCGGAAGTGAGCTGACAGTTTTCGTGCCCTGTTCAGAAGGCCATCTAGGCCGGGATAGTGTGTTAAAAATTGCTGCACGACAAGGTTCAACACGTGAGCCATACAAGGTACGTGTGTCACCTTGCCCAGGCGAAGTGCCGCACCCAGGTTTGCAGCATTGTCGCACACGGCCTTACCAGGCTGCAGTTTGAGTGGAGACAACCATTTATTAAACTCGGACCGCAAAGCTGACCACAACTCCTCAGCTGTGTGACTCTTATTACCAAGACATGTCAAGCTAAAGACCGCCTGATGCCGTTGCGCTCTGCTGCCAGCATAGTAATGAGGGGTGCGTGATTCCTTCTGCGCAGTGAGAACGCTGGTGGCCTGACCAGGCAGGCTTGGGGCGGAGGTGGAGGACCCAGATGAGGTGGAGGATGCAGAAGCAGTGGCGGAACTTGGACAGACAGAGGATTGACACACAAGTCGTGGGGACGGCAAGACTTGTGCAGCAGACCCTTCACCATCTATCACCATAGTTACCCAGTGCCCAGTCAGCGACATGTAACGTCCCTGTCCATGCTTACTGGTCCAAGTATCGGTGGTGAAATGCACCCGTTCACACACAGAGTTTCTCAAGGAAGCGGTGATGTTGTGTGCGACATGCTGGTGTAGCGCGGGCACACCTTTCTTAGAGAAGTAGTGCGACTAGGCATCTGGTACTGGGGCACAGCGACAGACATAAGGTCTCTAAAATCCTGTGTGTCCACTAGGCGGAAAGGCAGCATTTCGGTAGCCAACAGCTTACAGAGGGATAGAGTCAACCTCTTAGCTTTGTCATGGGTCGGAGGAAGTGGCCTTTTATTTGACCACATCTGAGGGACAGAGATCTGGCTGCTGTGTGTAGACGGTGTTGAGTAGGGTGTCCCTTGAAAAATGCAGGTTTGTGAGGAAAGTGCAGGCGGAGACATGATGTTGCCTTCATCCAACGTTGGTGCTATCGATGTCTGAGAGAGCTGTACACACTCACTTGTTTCCCCTTCCAAACCAACTGACGACCTTACAAGCAAACTGCCTGTTGCGGTTACAGTGGTGGAAGTTTTGCGTGGAAAAACAGGTGTGGCAGCTGTCCCCACAGTCCTAGAAGATGAAGAGCGCGCGGATGCAGTGGAAGGGGCGGGCGGTGGATGGTTCGCTCCGCTAGGCCGCATTGCAGCACGGTGAGCTTCCCACCGGGACTTATGATATTTATTCATGTGACGATTCATGGAAGAAGTTGTCAAACTGCTGAGCTTTTGACCTCTACTAAGAGAATCATGACAAATGTTACATATCACATGAGTTGGGCGATCTTTTTCGATGTGAAAAAAGGACCAGGCTAGGCAAGGCTTAGAGGCCATGCGACCTGTTGATCCACCCCGAATAATGCTCATAGGCAGAGTGGTGGCTGAGGATGCAGTTGTAGACGTGCTACCAGTGCTCCGACTCTGTCCAGGAAGGCGCAAGGTAACTTCGTCGTCGGTTGCATCCTCCTCCACCGCCTCTGTTGACCTCCTCGAGTGCCTGACTGGGGGTTGACAGTAGGTGGGATCTAGAACGTCATCATCAATTGTTGTGTTTGCACTCCCCTCCCCCTCAGACCGAGCCTCTTCTTGCCCTGACGGAATATTTAAGTTGTCATCCCAATCGGGTATCTGCGTCTCATCTTCATCAGTATGTTCCTCATTGTCTATAACCACAGGTGTTACAGTTTGTGACAAAGGGTCAACATTATGCTCAGAAACTTGGTCCTCACGGCCTGAATCTGAGTCACAAAGGTTCTGGGCATCACTGCAGACCATTTCCTGTTCTGTACTCACTGTAGCTTGGGAGCAGACCTCTGATTCCCAGGCTATAGTGTGACTGAACAGCTCTGCAGACTCAGCCATCTCAGTTCCACCATACTGTGCAGGGCTGATGGAGACTTCAGAGCTGGGAGAAAGCAAGTTTGATTGGGATGACAACTCAGAGGACTGGTGTTTTTTGGATGCGGTACTTGAAGTGGCAGAGAGGGCACTTGTTGGACCACTTGAGATCCATTCAAGCATTTTCCTTTTTTGCCCATCATCTACCTTTGTTCCTGTTGTTCGTGTCCGTAACAAAGGGAGCACATCGGATTGTCCACGGTAAGTAGTAGACATCTTACTTTTGCTGGTAGATGGTCTATCTTCAGCAGATGATAATGGAGCTTTGCCACCTTCCCCACGGACAAAACCTTTTTTGCCTTTTCCACCACGCCTCTTCCCCTTTCCACCAGCATCTGTCATTTTGCCACTCATGTTGATTGCGACAAGATTGTGGACTGAAAATGTGGTAGTAAAAATTGAGAGGTGGTGAAGATTGCAGTGGTGGTCTAGCTTTATTAACAGCAGAATAATAAAGAATAAATATCCCTGACAATGCAACTTAGTTATAATTAGTTGGAGTGTGCAACGCAGGCAGACGTGCTGCAAATGTCTTTGCACTAGTGGGACTATAGCAAAGTCCAATAGCCACGTATAGGATGCCACTAGGTACACTGAGTGTTTGCTAGTATAATGGCTTGGTTAGAATGAGTTGTAGTGTGCAACGCAGGCAGACGCGCTCTGCAAATGTCTTTGCACTAGTGGGACTATAGCAAAGTCCAATAGCCACGTATAGGATGCCACTAGGTACACTGAGTGTTTGCTAGTATAATGGCTTGGTTAGAATGAGTTGTAGTGTGCAACGCAGGCAGACGCGCTCTGCAAATGTCTTTGCACTAGTGGGACTATAGCAAAGTCCAATAGCCACGTATAGGATGCCACTAGGTACACTGAGTGTTTGCTAGTATAATGGCTTGGTTAGAATGAGTTGTAGTGTGCAACGCAGGCAGACGCGCTCTGCAAATGTCTTTGCACTAGTGGGACTATAGCAAAGTCCAATAGCCACGTATAGGATGCCACTAGGTACACTGAGTGTTTGCTAGTATAATGGCTTGGTTAGAATGAGTTGTAGTGTGCAACGCAGGCAGACGCGCTCTGCAAATGTCTTTGCACTAGTGGGACTATAGCAAAGTCCAATAGCCACGTATAGGATGCCACTAGGTACACTGAGTGTTTGCTAGTATAATGGCTTGGTTAGAATGAGTTGTAGTGTGCAACGCAGGCAGACGCGCTCTGCAAATGTCTTTGCACTAGTGGGACTATAGCAAAGTCCAATAGCCACGTATAGGATGCCACTAGGTACACTGAGTGTTTGCTAGTATAATGGCTTGGTTAGAATGAGTTGTAGTGTGCAACGCAGGCAGACGCGCTCTGCAAATGTCTTTGCACTAGTGGGACTATAGCAAAGTCCAATAGCCACGTATAGGATGCCACTAGGTACACTGAGTGTTTGCTAGTATAATGGCTTGGTTAGAATGAGTTGTAGTGTGCAACGCAGGCAGACGCGCTCTGCAAATGTCTTTGCACTAGTGGGACTATAGCAAAGTCCAATAGCCACGTATAGGATGCCACTAGGTACACTGAGTGTTTGCTAGTATAATGGCTTGGTTAGAATGAGTTGTAGTGTGCAACGCAGGCAGACGCGCTCTGCAAATGTCTTTGCACTAGTGGGACTATAGCAAAGTCCAATAGCCACGTATAGGATGCCACTAGGTACACTGAGTGTTTGCTAGTATAATGGCTTGGTTAGAATGAGTTGTAGTGTGCAACGCAGGCAGACGCGCTCTGCAAATGTCTTTGCACTAGTGGGACTATAGCAAAGTCCAATAGCCACGTATAGGATGCCACTAGGTACACTGAGTGTTTGCTAGTATAATGGCTTGGTTAGAATGAGTTGTAGTGTGCAACGCAGGCAGACGCGCTCTGCAAATGTCTTTGCACTAGTGGGACTATAGCAAAGTCCAATAGCCACGTATAGGATGCCACTAGGTACACTGAGTGTTTGCTAGTATAATGGCTTGGTTAGAATGAGTTGTAGTGTGCAATGCAGGCAGACGCGCTCTGCAAATGTCTTTGCACTAGTGGGACTATAGCAAAGTCCAATAGCCACGTATAGGATGCCACTAGGTACACTGAGTGTTTGCTAGTATAATGGCTTAGTTATCAGTTGGAGTGTGCAGAGGACAAGAGGGTACAGTGGCAGGATTGTGGTGCTCTGGGTAGAGGAATGGAAGACTGCCTTTCTATTCCCTCCTAATGGTGAAATGCAGGTAGGAAATCCCTGACCTGGGCTACACAGACGCTGTTGCTGTTTGCAGGACCTGTCACCTATGGCTCTCTGACCCTGCCGGTTGGAGCCCTTAAAAGGACTGCTATAAAGTGCTCTCCCTAAGCTGTCTAACGCTGTGTATGCAGCGCATACAGCTGTATCGGCTATAGGACTCAGGAAGACGGAGCTGCGACAGTGATGTCTGACACCAAAGACGCAGAAGGCAGATAATGGCGTCCGTGAAGAAAATGTCCGGTTTTATAATGCAGGGACATGTGACATGCAGATCCTATCACACATGCCGTTGCTTCTCTGGCTCAAAGTCCACTTAGCTGTGTGTGTGTCTGGGATTGGCTGACATGCTGGCCCGCCCCACAAGACGCGCGCGCTTAGGGAAGGAAGACAAGAAAAAAAAAAAAAAAAAATGGCGATCGCCATTATAGAAACAGCAGTGATCTGAAGGCGCTGTTCACGCACACTATACACTGAAATGTGATAATAGTTTGATTCACAGAGTGACTTACACTATTACAGCAGAAACCAAGCTATGATTTAGCTGTTTTTTGGCTGCTAGAACCGTTCTCGAACGTTTCTAGAACTACCGAGCTTTTGCAAAAAGCTCGAGTTCTAGTTCGATCTAGAACATGCCCCAAAATCACTCGAGCCGCGAACTGGAGAACCACGAACCACGAACCGCGCTCAACTCTAATTGTAACCAGTCCGTTCTGCCAGAAAGATTATGTGGATATTTCCTTAAATTTGGGGTACAGAGTTTTGAAATTTCTCAGAAAGCCCCTGGCAAGAGTCTACATAGGTGCTCAGACGCTCTCCTTCCCTTCCCGACGTGTTTCGTCAAAATTGATTAATCAGGGGAGATTTTTGGGAGGTTGTAGTATAAAATATGGAGTGAGCTAAGGGCCAAACTGAGTGGTATCAAAGACAGAGTGAATAGATAAAAATCCCCATAGTGGTCAAATAATGCGTGCGATAAAGGTTACCTTGTCAGAGGAGTATGGAGCCTATCTTTCCCTGTGCATGAGCCATCGCACTATATAATAATAATAATAATTTATTCATTTATATAGCGCTATTAATTCCATAGCACTTTACACACATTGGCAACACTGTCCCCATTGGGGCTCACAATCTAAATTCCCTATCTGTATGTCTTTGGATTGTGGGAAGAAACCGGAGAACCCGGAGGAAACCCACGCAAACACGGGGAGAACATACAAACTCCTTGCAGATGTTGTCCTTAGTGGGACTAGAACCCAGGACCCCAGCGCTGCAAGGCGGCAGTGCTAACCACTGAGCCACCGTGCCGCCACTATATCAAGAGCCGTGCTTCCTGTGGCGTCCACGTGTACTAGTGGACTGACCGGTACTTTTATTTGCGGTCCGAATCATACTGAACGCGAAATCTCGCGATATGTGTCCCAGTCACATTAGTTTTTGACCAGGTGCATGCTGGGTCGTGAAACGTCACGCGATGTGATGCCCGATCACATGATCGTAGGCCTCCCCACGTGACCGTCGCGTCATCGGCTTGATACGAGCACATCATTAGTTTCCGGCCAGGTGCATACTGGGTCGTAAACATCACTGATCAAAGTATGATCATGTGACCGCCAGCTAGCGACACGCCCCCAACAGGTTACATATGGAAATAAATGAAAGCACAAACTAAAGTTATAAAATAGCGATCGTGGTTATGTACCTATAAGATCGCCATTTATTAAGACTTATAATAAATTGATAAATAATCGCCTATAAGGTCATGTGATCCCATGGGGTAAATACAGGAGAGGTACACCATGATGGAATGTAGTATATTTAGATTTTAGCAAAACGCTGATGGCATTGTACATATATATGTTATTTTAAACTGGGATATTTTTATTCACTCTGTTATATATAGATGCTGAAGAAAATGGAAAAAAACGTCCAACCCCACTGTTTCAAAAGAAAAGAAACAGAACAATAAAAGGGTATTTATGGCAGAATTCCAGATACAGAACCTGGTTTCAAAGTAGTAGAGATGTTTAGCAAATTAATTGATCAATGCAAATAAGCCCGAAAACCAACCACAAAGTAATCTCTAATTTTTCGGGAACCTTACCTTAATGCCTAGAGCAGTGATGGCGAACCTATGGCACGCGTGCCAGAGAGGGCACGCAGAGCACTCTCTGCTGGCACGCGCGTCCTTGCCTCAGGCAGAATCATACTGCCGTTTTGAATTGCTGGCGCGCTAGTGCTAGCAGTTCAAAGTTGTGACTGTCAGATCGGAGGAGACATTGCTCCTCCCGCTGACACCCCCCGCAGCGTCATTAAGCCCGACTGTCGCATACCGTGATGTGACGGCCACTGCCTCAGGCAGAATCGTACTGCCGCTTTAAATTGCTGGCGCGCTAGCAGTTCGAAGTTGTCACTGTCGGATATGAGGGGACATTGCTCCTCCCGCTGACACCCCCCCGCAGCGTCATTAAGGCCGACACTGTCTCATACCTTGATGTGACGGCGCCGGCGTCATCACGTGTTGTGGCTGCGGCAGTGCAGGTATAGAGAAGACTTGAGGAGACCAGGAGCGAGCAGCGGTGAAGTGGGAGTAGGAAGGTGAGTAGTACGATTTTATTTTTTTTTGCTATCTAGAGGCGACTAAATAGTAACAAATAAAGACTATGAGTGGGCACAGTATTATATGTATCTGGATGGGCACAGTATTATATGTATCTGGATGGGCACAGTGTTATATGTATCTGGATGGGCACAGTATTATATGTATCTGGATGGGGCACAGTATTATATGTATCTGGATGGGCACAGTATTATATGTATCTGGATGGGCACAGTATTATATGTATCTGGATGGGGCACAGTATTATATGTATCTGGATGGGCACAGTATTATATGTATCTGGATGGGCACAGTATTATATGTATCTGGATGGGCACAGAATTATATGTATCTGGATGGGGCACAGTATTATATGTATCTGGATGGGCACAGTATTATATGTATCTGGATGGGGCACAGTATTATATGTATCTGGATGGGCACAGTATATGTATCTGGATGGGGCACAGTATTATATGTATCTGGATGGGCACAGTATTATATGTATCTGGATGGGGCACAGTATTATATGTATCTGGATGGGCACAGTATATGTATCTGGATGGGCACAGTATTATATGTATCTGGATGGGCACAGTATTATATGTATCTGGATGGGGCACAGTATTATATGTATCTGGATGGGCACAGTATTATATGTATCTGGATGGGCACAGTATTATATGTATATGGATGGGCACAGTATATGTATCTGGATGGGGCACAGTATTATATGTATCTGGATGGGCACAGTATTATATGTATCTGGATGGGCACAGTATTATATGTATCTGGGTGGGGCACAGTATTATATGTATCTGGATGGGCACAGTATATGTATCTGGATGGGCACAGTATTATATGTATCTGGATGGGCACAGTATATGTATCTGGATGGGGCACAGTATTATATGTATCTGGATGGGCACAGTATATGTATCTGGATGGGGCACAGTATTATATGTATCTGGATGGGCACAGTATTATATGTATCTGGATGGGGCACAGTATTATATGTATCTGGATGGGCACAGTATTATACGTATCTGGATGGGCACAGTATTATATGTATCTGGATGGGGCACAGTATTATATGTATCTGGATGGGCACAGTATTATATGTATCTGGATGGGGCACAGTATATGTATCTGGATGGGGCACAGTATTATATGTATCTGGATGGGCACAGTATTATATGTATCTGGATGGGGCACAGTATTATATGTATCTGGATGGGCACAGTATTATATGTATCTGGATGGGCACAGTATTATATGAATCTGGATAGGGCACAGTATTATATGTATCTGGATGGGCACAGTATTATATGTATCTGTATGGGCACAGTATTATATGTATCTGGATGGGGCACAGTATTATATGTATCTGGATGGGCACAGTATTATATGTATCTGGATGGGGCACAGTATTATATGTATCTGGATGGGCACAGTATTATATGTATCTGAATGGGCACAGTATTATATGTATCTGGATGGGCACAGTATATGTATCTGGATGGGGCACAGTATTATATGTATCTGGATGGGCACAGTATTATATGTATCTGGATGGGGCACAGTATTATATGTATCTGGATGGGCACAGTATTATATGTATCTGGATGGGGCACAGTATTATATGTATCTGGATGGGCACAGTATTATATGTATCTGAATGGGCACAGTATTATATGTATCTGGATGGGCACAGTATATGTATCTGGATGGGGCACAGTATTATATGTATCTGGATGGGCACAGTATTATATGTATCTGGGTGGGGCACAGTATTATATGTATCTGGATGGGCACAGTATTATATGTATCTGGATGGGGCACAGTATTATATGTATCTGGATGGGCACAGTATTATATGTATCTGGATGGGCACAGTATTATATGTATCTGGATGGGGCACAGTATTATATGTATCTGGATGGGCACAGTATTATATGTATCTGGATGGGGCACAGTATATGTATCTGGATGGGGCACAGTATTATATGTATCTGGATGGGCACAGTATTATATGTATCTGGATGGGGCACAGTATTAAATGTATCTGGATGGGCACAGTATTATATGTATCTGGATGGGGCACAGTATTATATGTATCTGGATGGGCACAGTATTATATGTATCTGGATGGGCACAGTATATGTATCTGGATGGGGCACAGTATTATATGTATCTGGATGGGCACAGTATTATATGTATCTGGATGGGCACAGTATATGTATCTGGATGGGCACAGTATTATATGTATCTGGATGGGCACAGTATTATATGTATCTGAATGGGCACAGTATTATATGTATCTGGATGGGCACAGTATATGTATATGGATGGGCACAGTATTATATGTATCTGGATGGGCACAGTATTATATGTATCTGGATGGGGCACAGTATTATATGTATCTGGATGGGCACAGTATTATATGTATCTGGATGGGGCACAGTATTATATGTATCTGGATGGGCACAGTATTATATGTATCTGGATGGGGCACAGTATTAAATGTATCTGGATGGGCACAGTATTATATGTATCTGGATGGGGCACAGTATTATATGTATCTGGATGGGCACAGTATTATATGTATCTGGATGGGCACAGTATATGTATCTGGATGGGGCACAGTATTATATGTATCTGGATGGGCACAGTATTATATGTATCTGGATGGGCACAGTATATGTATCTGGATGGGGCACAGTATTATATGTATCTGGATGGGCACAGTATTATATGTATCTGGATGGGGCACAGTATTATATGTATCTGGATGGGCACAGTATTATATGTATCTGGATGGGCACAGTATTATATGTATCTGGATGGGCACAGTATATGTATCCTGATGGGCACAGTATTATATGTATCTGGATGGGGCACAGTATTATATGTATCTGGATGGGCACAGTATATGTATCCTGATGGGCACAGTATTATATGTATCTGGATGGGGCACAGTATTATATGTATCTGGATGGGCACAGTATTATATGTATCTGGATGGGCACAGTATTATATGTATCTGGATGGGCACAGTATATGTATCCTGATGGGCACAGTATTATATGTATCTGGATGGGGCACAGTATTATATGTATCTGGATGGGCACAGTATTATAATACTGTGCCCATCCAGAAACATATAATACTGTGCCAATCCAGATACATATAATACTGTGCCCATCCAGATACATATACTGTGACCATCCAGATACATATAATACTGTGCCCATCCAGATACATATAATACTGTGCCCCATCCAGATACATATACTGTGCCCATCCAGATACATATACTGTGCCCATCCAGATACATATAATACTGTGCCCATCCAGATACATATAATACTGTGCCCATCCAGATACATATAATACTGTGCCCATCCAGATACATATACTGTGCCCATCCAGATACATATAATACTGTGCCCCATCCAGATACATATAATACTGTGCCCATCCAGATACATATAATACTGTGCCCCATCCAGATACATATAATACTGTGCCCATCCAGATACATATAATACTGTGCCCATCCAGATACATATAATACTGTGCCCCATCCAGATACATATAATACTGTGCCCCATCCAGATACATATAATACTGTGCCCCATCCAGATACATATAATACTGTGCCCATCCAGATACATATAATACTGTGCCCCATCCAGATACATATAATACTGTGCCCATCCAGATACATATAATACTGTGCCCATCCAGATACATATAATACTGTGCCCCATCCAGATACATATAATACTGTGCCCCATCCAGATACATATAATACTGTGCCCATCCAAATACATATATGTATCTGGATGGGCACAGTATTATATGTATATGGATGGGGCACAGTATTATATGTATATGGATGGGGCACAGTTTTATATGTATCTGGATGGGCACAGTATTATATGTATATGGATGGGGCACAGTATTATATGTATATGGATGGGGCACAGTATTATATGTATCTGGATGGGCACAGTATTATATGTATCCTGATGGGCACAGTATTATATGTATCTGGATGGGGCACAGTATTATATGTATCTGGATGGGCACAGTATTATATGTATCTGGATGGGCACAGTATTATATGTATCTGGATGGGGCACAGTATATGTATCTGAATGGGCACAGTATTATATGTATCTGGATGGGCACAATATATGTATCTGGATGGGCACAGTATTATATGTATCTGGATGGGCACAGTATTATATGTATCTGGATGGGGCACAGTATTATATGTATATGGATGAGGCACAGTATTACATGGATCTGGATGAGGCACAGTATTACAAGGATCTGGGTGGGGCAGAGTACTAGATGGAGAGTATCAGGATGGGAACATTACATGTGCTGTGAATGTGGAGTGGGGTGGGGCTGTGGAACCAGTCTTATTGGAGAGGTGGTGAACACAGTAATTAAAAGTTAAAGTGCACCTGTCACACGTTTGGCGGCTGTTGGCAATCTTAGCACCCGGACCGCCAGCGAAACTTTTGACATGTCTTTGACAGGTACAATTTAAGTTATATATATATTTTTCTTTTGTCAAATGTGGAGCTGCAGCCAATATATATTTTTTCAGTTCACAGTGAAGCTTTCCGAGCCAGCCAGCTTTTCCGAGTCAGCCAGCTTTTCCGAGCCAGCCAGCTTTTCCGAGCCAGCCAGCTTTTCCGAGCCAGCAAGCTTTTCCGAGCCAGCAAGCTTTTCCGAGCCAGCAAGCTTTTCCGAGCCAGCCAGCTTTTCCGAGCCAGCCCATCCAGCTTTTCTGAGCGAGCCAGCCTGCTTTTCCAAGCCAGACAGCTTTTCCAAGCCAGCCCAGCCAGCTTTTCCGAGCCAGCCAGCTTTTCCAAGCCAGCCAGCTTTTCCAAGCCAGCCAGCTTTTCCGAGCCAGCCCATCCAGCTTTTCCGAGTCAGACAGCCTGCTTTTCCAAGCCAGACAGCTTTTCCAAGCCAGTCCAGCCAGCTTTCCGAGCCAGCAAGCTTTTCCGAGCCAGCAAGCTTTTCCGAGCCAGCAAGCTTTTTCCAAGCCAGCCAGCTTTTCCGAGCCAGCCAACTTTTCCGAGCCAGCCAGCTTTTCCGAGCCAGCAAGCTTTTCCGAGCCAGCAAGCTTTTCCGAGCCAGCAAGCTTTTCCAAGCCAGCCAGCTTTTCCGAGCCAGCCCATCCAGCTTTTCCGAGCCAGCCAGCCTGCTTTTCCAAGCCAGACAGCTTTTCCAAGCCAGCCCAGCCAGCTTTTCCGAGCCAGCCAGCTTTTCCGAGCCAGCCAGCTTTTCCAAGCCAGCCAGCTTTTCCGAGCCAGCCCATCCAGCTTTTCCGAGCCAGCCAGCCTGCTTTTCCAAGCCAGACAGCTTTTCTAAGCCAGCCCAGCCAGCTTTCCGAGCCAGCCAGCTTTTCCGAGCCAGCCAGCTTTTCCGAGCCAGCCCATCCAGCTTTTCTGAGCCAGCCAGCCTGCTCTTCCAAGCCAGACAGCTTTTCCAAGCCAGCCCAGTCAGCTTTTCCGAGCCAGACAGCTTTTCCGAGCCAGCCAGCTTTTCCAAGCCAGCCAGCTTTTCCGAGCCAGCCAGACAGCTTTTCCAAGCCAGACAGCTTTTCCGAGCCAGCCCAGCCAGCTTTTCCGAGCCAGCCAGCTTTTCCGAGCCAGCCAGCTTTTCAAAGCCAGCAAGCTTTTCCAAGCCAGCCAGCTTTTCCGAGCCAGCCCATCCAGCTTTTCTGAGCCAGCCAGCCTGCTTTTCCAAGCCAGACAGCTTTTCCAAGCCTGCCCAGTCAGCTTTTACGAGCCAGACAGCTTTTCCGAGCCAGCCAGCTTTTCCAAGCCAGCCAGCTTTTCCGAGCCAGCCCATCCAGCTTTTCCGAGCCAGCCAGACAGCTTTTCCAAGCCAGACAGCTTTTCCAAGCCAGCCCAGCCAGCTTTTCCAAGCCAGCAAGCTTTTCAAAGCCAGCAAGCTTTTCCAAGCCAGCAAGCTTTTCCAAGCCAGTCCATCCAGCTTTTCCGGGACAGCCCATCCAGCTTTTCCGAACCAGACAGCTTTTCCAAGCTAGCCCAGCCAGCTTTCCGAGCCAGTTAGCTTCTCCGAGACAGCCAGCTTTTCCGAGACAACCAGCTTTTCTGAGACAGCCAGCTTCCCTTGCTACTTTCCAAGCTAATCAGGACTAAGAAGTTGGCAGCCACCAGATATGAGTACAGCAAAAAAAGCAAAAACAGATAGTGGAAGATCATTCCAAGAGGTCTGGAGAGAGTCATTTGGAGTTATTGAACGCAGTGGGAAAGCATTATGTACTCTGTGTAATGAAAGTGTTGTGTGTCGCACATCAAGTGTCAGACGGCACTTTGACACCAACCACAAAAATGTTGCCCAACTAAGTGAAAATGAACGAAAAGAGTTTCTTGAAGGCAAATTGAGAAAATATAATTCCCAGTCTCTTAGTTTTTGCAACTATCTTTCTCCAAGTAGAACAAATCATCTGACAGCTGCCAGTTTTCAAATGTCCCTGATCATAGCAAAACATGGTAAGCCCCTGACTGATGGGGAAATTATCAAAGCAGCCATGTTGTCTGGGAGTAATTCTCTTTTTCATGATTTGCCAAATAAAGATAAAATTATTCAACGCATCTCTGAGATGCCACTTAGCAGAAATACTGTTAAAGATCGAGTCCAGCGCATGGCAAGTGATGTTAGTCAGCAGCTCACCACTGACCTACAAAAGGCAGCTTGTTACTCAATGTGCTTGGATGAAAGCACAGATGTAAAAAATCACGCAAGACTAGTAGTAATTTTGCGTTATGCTGCTGGTGACACTACGAGAGAGGAGCTGGTGAAACTGTTATCCTTGCCTGAAAGAACACAAGGGATAGATATCCACAATGCTGTGATGGAGGCTTTTTTGTCACAAGACATAAGACCAGAAAAAGTTGTTTCAATTACTAGTGATGGGGCACCTTCTATGGTGGGTAAATCAGCTGGTTTCATACAGTTCTTTGTTAAAGAAATAAAACATGAAGTCATTCAGTTCCATTGTATTATACATCAAGAAGCTCTCTGTGCCAGGGAAAGTAGCAAAAAATTTGAGGATGTCCTTAACGATGTCACAAAAATGGTTAATTACATCATAGCTCGTGCTCTAAATTCTCGACAATTTCAAGCACTTCTTGAGGAGGTTCAGGCACAGTATAATTGCTTACTTATGTACAATAATGTCCGGTGGCTGAGCAGAGGCCAAGTCCTGGAGAGATTTGTAGCTTGCTTGGAAGAAATTAGGCTGTTTATGAATGAAAAAGGCCAATAATATCCACAGCTCACTGATATGGCCTGGCTTACCAACCTCATGTTTTTCACAGATTTTACACTACACTTCAATGTACTGAACAAACAACTACAAGGTGTAGCTGTAGGGAAAACATCAGAAAGAATGTTTTGTGATATTAAAACATTTGAGAGAAAACTTCAGGTTTTTGAAAGAGACATTGAAAGTGGGCAACTGAAATATTTTCCAAATCTAAAAATGCAGTTAGAAAATTCTACATTTGTAGACAGTCTCACCAGCCATCAAGAAATCTACAAGGAATTTTCTAGCATTGTACGAGCTGCAAAGGTCAATTTTAGTAACAGATTTTTACAGTTCCGTAAAATGGAGACAACTCTGTGTTTTCTGACATTTTCAGAGAGAGCCAAATTTGAAGATATTGCTCTTTCCTGCTTACAATGGTTAGATTTAGGGAATCTTGAAATGGAGCTATTGGAATTTCAAGAAAGCTATATCTGGAAAAATAAATTCTGTGACCTGCATGAAACACTTGAGAAGATAGAAGGAATGACAAAGGACAGCACAGTTAGTTCAGAAAATGAAATCCTTAAAGTGTGGAATTCTCTGCCAAATAAGTCAATGAAAGCACTTGGGATTGCTTTACTTACCCTGTTTGGGTCGTCATATTCTTGTGAGCAGCTGTTTTCAGCTTTGAATTATATCAAATCTGACATTAGAAACAGACTAACAGATGACTTGAGTGCAGCATGTGTTTCCCTCAAACTTACAAAGTATGAGCCAAGGGTAGACAAGTTATTAGCATGCATGCAACAGCAAAAATCACATTAATTGTTCAAAAGCATGCCAAATGAATGTAAAGTTCTGTTATTCAGATTAAATTGCCCTTGTGGCACTTCACAATAAATAAATGGGTTTTGTGTTGTAGTTTGGGCACTCCGTCTCTGAAAGGTTCGCCATGACTGGCCTAGAGTGTACTATTAAAAATCTGCAAGTATGGGCAGACAGGCTCCTGGCTATATAGGATCATGAATAGAGTCTGGTAATAGGGCGGATTCTATGTATTGACATTCTGTAATGATTCATCAATGGATGATCCCTCTGTGGCTTTGTGGATCCTTCAGACTTCCATTTAAACAACTCATGCATCTTGAAACCTCATCCATCTCTTTAGGTTCCGACTGATTTTTAACGTAATTGTTCAATTCCTGATACTTTGAAAGAGGTATTAGCAACACTTCTGTATCTGTTGTCCCCCTTATGCAAAGTGAAGGAACTTGTACAAAAAAAATGAGAAAAAACAGCAATGGCTAGCTTACCAATGTTAAAAAATAAATGTCTTACTTATTTTTTTTTAAGTAAGAACGCAATGAAGCACAAGAATGATAGACTTAACATTGAAAAATCATAGAATAAAAAGAACTGACAAAAATAAAAGTTAATTGTATGTTAATCAATTACAGAAAAGAAAAATGTTATTGTCCTCTATCTTACGTGATGAAGTCTTTGAGGTTCTAGTGGATAACAGTCAATTTCTCTACTAAATCTGTAAAAGTTTGTTTTTTTCTTTTTCATCCATTCTTGGATCCTGGATGGTCTGCAGCTCTGACATGTGTTGCTGCAGCAATGATCCCCCGAGTGAAGTGAACCCCCCTGTGTGTCATGTGATGGAGGATTTATGTTTCAGGGGCAGCTAGTGATGTCCTTGTTAGGAAGTCTTGTCCCTTGGATGATGAAACTCTTTACCAAGATACCAAGATTACACACAGATATACGATTTTGATGTCAGCAAAAAAAAATAAATATAAATATATATATATATATATATATAGTGAATTATTTAATAAATGTGAACTTTTTACACTACATTTGTATACCATGATCACAATAATCAGTCAACACAAACTGCTATCAATGTGTATCAGTGATCAAAAGTCCCCATGTAATAAAGCGCAAATGTGAATGAGCCCAAAACACATAGAAATGAATGAGAAATTCTGACTGCACCATAGATACACAGAAGCAAAAGTACAAGATGGCCCATAGATTGTTATTACAGTCCTTACAGCTCAGAATATATGTGTAGTCATAGTATTGCCGTGTGTATGAGGCCTAAGATTAATATATCTCTTCTATCACAGCGCACTTTCCACCACCCAGGAAGATGTTCAGCAGAAGGCAGATGAGGACATCCTGCAGCCTGAAAGGCAGGCACTGTTCTTCACACTCCTTGGTAAGACTCATTGCACCTTCCAAGGATTCCAGACAGACACAAAGTATTAAATTATATGACATTTATTTCTATATTATTTTATGTCATGTGTGAAATTTTATAAAAACATGTTGGGAAAGTGTTCTCTCTTAGCTTTTGTATTATTTAACTCCATGTTGTGAAGGCACTTTGATGAATCGCCCCCAATGTTCTTCAGAAAAGCTGCTTTTCACTCTCTCAGAATCGGTCACTTTCTTGCTCTGGGCTTACTACAATATGTCTCACAGAGGATTGACATCATGTTGTTTTACTGTATTTAATGTGAGATTGGTATATCTTAGAAGATGTAGATTAAATAACTCAGTGAAATAATCTAATTTCTATCATTTTTTTAGAAGATGAATATGTCAAGTGTTTTCTAGCCAGGGACAGCTGCCTTAAGATTTCAGGGAAGGTATTATTGTAGTGAGGGATAGAAAGACATCCAGATTTGAGAAGATCCATCATTAAGAGTCTTGTGTTGCTGTAATAGTGGACAGACAAGTATATACTGAGCATATACAGTATATGTACTGTATCAATGTATAATATAAGGCCTCTATCTCTGCTTCTCATCCCACTAGTATCTCCTCGCCATGGTCTTCAGGTACTTCAGAAGAGCAGGACTGTGCACTGCGGAATATAGAACTTCTTTCCATCTCTGTGAGTTGCTTCTAATATTAAATACATTTAGAAAGTAATTCTATCCATTATTGATGCAACTAAAAAAGGCTTTCTTTAACTTATTTGATTTCATTATTTTTCATTCCAGTCTTTTAGCCAACCAGTTTAAAGAGGATGTTCCATATCAATGGGAAATCTACCGCTGGGCCCTCGGATGGACGTGGACTATGAAGAAGGATCGGCTCCTGCACTTACATGACGTTTTGTACACCAGGATGGCATTTCGTGCTTGGGTTGATCGGGACACCTGTGATCTGGTTAGTAATATAATACATGAATATTAAAAGCCGTTGGTGATTAAAATAATATATATGTTAAATTCTAGATCATGGCAGAAGACCTTGACCATTTGGCATGGAAGAGAGGCAGGAATGTCCATCACGTTGGGCAGTACATTGCTTCAGGAGGAATAATGCCCTATCCTGCTCTCTCTGTAACACCGATCTACTGTATTACAGAGGGACTAGGCTAAGACATCTAATGCCGGACAGTCACAGAGAAAGAACCCGTGACAGCAGATTCACCCTGTTTCCCTAAAAATAAGGTATCCCCTGAAAATAATACCTAGTACAGGATTTGCCGAATTGCTAAATATAAGGCATCCCCCAAAAGTAAGGCCTATCAAAGTTTTTGTTTGGAAGAATGAACAGAACACCAGGGCATGCAGCAGTGATTCTTTTTCGCCCCCCGCAGTTGTCCCCTACCTTCATGGTCCATTGCAGAGCAGCTGCATGCAGGACATGAAGACCTCTTGTTATGCGAAAGAGCCAAAGAGGTCTACTAGTCTGGGATGCAGCCAGCACACACCGTGCTAAAGACATGAAGACATGTCTTCACAAAAGAAAAATAGAACAAATGATTCCCGCAGGAATGACGGCCTATCTTCAGACTCTGGATATTGCAATAAACAAGCCATTCAAGGACAATTTGTGCATGCATGGAAAGTAATGACTAAATTAAAAATAGAATGGATAGAAATCAGCGTGGAAACTTTGTGAAGCCTAAACAGCATGAGGGTGAGACTTGGGTGAAGAAGCCATGGGAGAAATGCAAATGCACTACGAGCAGGCTACCTTGCCAGGAAGTACTCTTTTAAGGACAGTGCTATTGCCAAACATGAGCGATATAAGCCAATGATTCTGAAAGAAATGGAGTCACAAGAAATTAACCAGGAAATTCAGGGTTTGGATTGTTACAATAATGTTCCAGAAGATGACGACATAACTGTCATATGAATATGAATGCTTTGTGTAAATAAATATTGGGATCGGTAAATGTACCATAGATTGTTCTACATGAAAATAATGGTAGTAACAAGAAATTCTTGATAGGAGTCACAGTTTGTCTGTTTATACTGATTAGTCATGACAACTACTGTATAGTATATAATAAATGTTCTTTTTTTTTGTTCAGCAATAAATGTGCATTCTTCTTCATGGAAAAATAAGACATCCCTTAAAAATAAGACCTAGCACATCTTTGGGAGCAAAAATTAATATAACACACTGTCTTATATTCGGGGAAACAAGGGATGGGTGGGTAATGTTAACATACATTTGTAGATAATTACCGTATTTTTCGGACTATAAGACGCACCGGACTATAAGACGCACCCTTGTTTTAGAGGAGGAAAAAATAAAAAAATAAAAAAATTAAAGTAAAAGAATGTGGTCATGACACACTGTTATTTTACTGCTGACAGTGTTACTGAGGTAATAATATCCCCAAATTCTGTCCTCATATCCCCCATTCTGGGTACCTTCCAGGTATATATGGCCCCCATCGTGGAATATGTATGTTCCCCATCATTATATGTGTGATCCTCCAATCTGTTGTGTGTGTGTGTGTGTGTGTGTGTGTGTATATAGTTATATTGTGTGCGTGTGCATACCTCCCAACCGTCCCGGATACAGCGGGACTCTCACGCTTTTGAGCCTTTGATCCCGGGTCCCGCCCGTGGGCCTGAGTATCCCGTGGCTCCAGCCACCCACTGTAGCCCCACCTCGCTGTTTCTCCCTTCTATTCATTACAGAGCCGAGCGCGCACCTTGAAACTCCTGTGACTGCTGCTGAGGTATGAATCACCCCCTGCAGCAGAGCCGACATCCCCAGCCCCGGAGCGGATCCCCTGCACCAGAGCCGACTCCCCCCTCCCCCAGAGCGGACATCCCCAGCCCCGGAGCGGATCCCCTGCACCAGAGCCGACCCCCCCCCTCCCCCAGAGCGGACATCCCCAGCCCCGGAGCCTGCGCTTCCCTGCAGCTGTTCTCTGTGACTCACCGTGTGTGGCTTCTCACTGCTGCAGACACACGGGGAATCAGGAAGCTGAGGAGAAAGTGCAATCAACACTTCTCTCTCCTGCAGATAGCACTGGCAATAGCAATAACCTATGCAGAGTGACATCTGCAGACTTCTATTAGCTTACCGATCAGTGGTCTCCTGCCTGTGGAGCTGCTGGGTCCTAGCTGTCCAACAGGTTCAGCTCTGCTTTATCCTGGCTCCCCTACCAGTTAAAGGGAACCTGTCAGCAGAAATTTCGCAATAAAACTAAAAGATTCCCCTTCTGCAGCTCCTGTGCTGCATTCTAGAAAAGTTCCTATTGTTATTGTGCCCCCTTTGAAACCTAAAAAAGTACTTTATAAAGCCTTACCTTTTTGTATGCAAATGTTTTTTATGGTCACGGGGGCGGGCTGTCTGGCGTCCGTTATTCCCCCTCCTGCCGCTTTACGCAGTCCCCCATTGCTCATTTACATACATGAGGACGCCTTCCTCATGTAACTGTCCTCCCGAAGTTTTGCGCATGCCCAGTGGCACTCTCGCGGGACTGAGCACTGTGCAAAGTGTGAACGCTTTTGAGGTGATTGCGCAGGTGCGAGATTATGGGCGGCGCTGTGATTGTCATCAGCAGCGTCATCCAAGTACCCGCCCATAATCTCGTGCCCGCACTTTTCCCTCTGACTACACTGTTATGCGCAAGCGCTGGCCATATGAGCCATGTTACCTATTACCGTGGGCACGAGATTATGGGCGGCGCTGTGATTGTCATTAGCAGCGTCATGCTACAGTATATACAGCGCAGGAGGGGCTGGTTGCTACAGTATATACAGCACAGGAGGGGCTGGGGGCTACAGTATATACAGCACAGGAGGGGCTGGGGGCTACAGTATATACAGCACAGGAGGGGCTGGGGGCTACAGTATATACAGCACAGGAGGGGCTGGGGCTACAGTATATACAGCACAGGAGGGGCTGGGAGCTAAAGTATATACAGCACAGGAGGGGCTGGGGGCTACAGTATATACAGCACAGGAGGGGCTGGGGGCTACAGTATATACAGCACAGGAGGGGCTGCGGGCTACAGTATATACAGCACAGGAGGGGCTGCGGGCTACAGTATATTCAGCACAGGAGGGGCTGGGGGCATAGACAGTACTTGAGGGGCATACATATTAGGCCTGTTTCAGATGTCAGTGATTCTGGTATGTATGTGCTACTTTTTATACGTACCAGAATCACTGACCTATGCAGACCCATCATAATCAATGGGTCTGCACACACATCAGTGATTTTTCACTGACCGTGTCTCCATGCGGCGTACATGCATATCCGTGAATACCGCACAGAAACATGTCCAGTTTTTTTCTGGCATCACTGATGTCCCACAGACCACACTATGGTGTGATCCGTGAAACACGTACCAGAAAAACATGGACATTTAAAATAAAAAGCTTTTTCAACTCACCTTCTCCAGCGATGCTGAGTTCGGCAGCTGCTCTCTGCTTCTTCCTGGCCGGTTCATTATGGCATGCATATTCATTTATGCAGCCAGAGCCAACCCGGAAGTAGCTGCAGAGGTGAGAGAGCGGTGGCTGGATGCTGAATCGCGGGACTCTTCCTCACCATGGAGAGCAGGAGCGGGGGCAGGTGAGTATATGTCCATGTGCAATCACAGCGTACGGATCACGTATCATGGATTGCACATGGACAACCACTGTGTACCGTGAATCACGGAGTATGAAGGGACATATGCGTGTTTAACACGTCAATGAAGAGCGTCTGTGTTTTTCACTGAGGGGCATACACGTTACTAAGGGGTATACACATTACTGGGGGAAATAAACTTTACTGTGGGGCATACAAATTACTGGTAACATAGATATTGCTAAGGAGCATATAGCTCTGGTGTTGGGGCTTATACAGCTCTGGGGGCACATACAGCTCTGATGGGGGGATGGGGGCATACAAATTTGGTGTGGGGGCTGGGGGGCACACAGATCTGGTGGGGGGGGGTGGTTGGAGGCATATAGCTATGGTGAGGAGGGGGCTGCTGGGGCATACAGATCTGGTGAGGGGGGGCTGGGATACATATCTGGTGGGAGGGGCCTGGAGGCATACAGAGCTGGGGGGCATATAGATCTGGTGGGGGGGCTGGGGGGCATACAAATC
Source organism: Anomaloglossus baeobatrachus (assembly GCF_048569485.1). Taxonomy (NCBI): domain Eukaryota; kingdom Metazoa; phylum Chordata; class Amphibia; order Anura; family Aromobatidae; genus Anomaloglossus; species Anomaloglossus baeobatrachus. Next base: position 477,377,266 of record NC_134354.1, on the reverse strand, counting down.
TGGTGTGGGGGCTAAGGGGCATACAGATCTGGTGAGGGGGTCTGGGGCATACAGCTCTGGGTAGGTGGGGGGGGGTCACATACAGCGTTTCTTGGTGTTGCAGCTCCTCTTCCTCCAGTCTCTTCATCTGTGGACAGAGCTCAGCATGTTGCTCGGTAGCTCCGCCCACAGATGAACGTCCGTAGACAAGCAGCTCAACTGAGAGCAGTGAGTGCACGCTGAGCTGCAGGTGCCGATTTAAAGCGCCGTCAGCCAGGGAAATGCTACTGCCGCCCACCCATAATAGCGGCACCACAGAGCCAGAGCAGTGAAGCAGCGCTCGGCTCTGCTCATGTGCATTAGGAGGGGGAGAAAGTCAGATGGGGAGAGAGCAGGTGGGCGGAGCCACAGGACAAAAGCCTCACGATCGTGACACCGAGACACTTGCTGAAATCCGGTACAGTCCCGCTGTATCCGGGATGGTTGGGAGGTATGTATACAGCATGTTAGAATGTAAAAAAGGAGGGGAGCCAGCACTGCTTATGAATGGCTTGCAACAATGAAGAAATAAAAAGTGTAATATTCACAAATTCGTTCCTACTGTAAAAATTCAATGAGATTTTTTGCAAATGATTGATCAATGATTTGAGCCCCCCTGCCCCGTCACGGCAAATCTCTATAGGGGGGTCCCTAACGCTATATTATAAATTATTATGTACCATAAGGTCTCATATAATGAGCAGGACCATATGAAGACACCACTTACCTGAGACATGTCTGAACCGCTCCCATGCTGCCAGGACTGACAACCACGAATAAAGGCAGCCCAGGTGCCAGTGTGTGTGGCAGAACCACACACACCAGCACAATCTCAGGACTGGCCCTCACAGTGCCAGACCAGCAAACATGGATGAGGGCGGAACAAGGTTCAGGCAGGTGGTGTTTAAATAATGATGCCTTGGAGCAGGAGGCGGTGGCTGTGTGTGAACAAGCACCAAACTGAATTTTAATGGCTACAGAAGGAATTTGCAAACCACACTAGGCGTGCACGGCATGGTGGCGGTCGACCACCTGACCAGTAAACGAAAAAGGAGGGGAGCCAGCACTGCTTATGAATGGCTTGCAACAATGAAGAAATAAAAAGTGTAATATGCCTCCAGGCCCCTCCCACCAGATATGTATCCCAGCCCCCCCTCACCAGATCTGTATGCCCCAGCAGCCCCCTCCTCACCATAGCTATATGCCTCCAACCACCCCCCCACCAGATCTGTGTGCCCCCCAGCCCCCACACCAAATTTGTATGCCCCATCCCCCCCATCAGAGCTGTATGTGCCCCCAGAGCTGTATAAGCCCCAACACCAGAGCTATATGCTCCTTAGTAATATCTATGCTACCAGTAATTTGTATGCCCCACAGTAAAGTTTATTTCCCCCAGTAATGTGTATACCCCTTAGTAACTTGTATGCCCCTCAGTGAAAAACACAGACGCTCTTCATTGACGTGTTAAACACGCATATGTCCCTTCATACTCCGTGATTCACGGTACACAGTGGTTGTCCATGTGCAATCCATGATACGTGATCCGTACGCTGTGATTGCACATGGACATATACTCACCTGCCCCCGCTCCTGCTCTCCATGGTGAGGAAGAGTTCCGCGATTCAGCATCCAGCCACCGCTCTCTCACCTCTGCAGCTACTTCCGGGTTGGCTCTGGCTGCATAAATGAATATGCATGCCATAATGAACCGGCCAGGAAGAAGCAGAGAGCAGCTGCCGAACTCAGCATCGCTGGAGAAGGTGAGTTGAAAAAGCTTTTTATTTTAAATGTCCGTGTTTTTCTGGTACGTGTTTCACGGATCACACCATAGTGTGGTCTGTGGGACATCAGTGATGCCAGAAAAAAACTGGACATGTTTCTGTGCGGTATTCACGGATATGCATGTACGCCGCATGGAGACACGGTCAGTGAAAAATCACTGATGTGTGTGCAGACCCATTGATTATGATGGGTCAGTGATTCTGGTACGTATAAAAAGTAGCACATACATACCAGAATCACTGACATCTGAAACAGGCCTAATATGTATGCCCCTCAAGTACTGTCTATGCCCCCAGCCCCTCCTGTGCTGAATATACTGTAGCCCCCAGCCCCTCCTGTGCTGTATATACTGTAGCCCGCAGCCCCTCCTGTGCTGTATATACTGTAGCCCGCAGCCCCTCCTGTGCTGTATATACTGTAGCCCCCAGCCCCTCCTGTGCTGTATATACTGTAGCCCCCAGCCCCTCCTGTGCTGTATATACTGTAGCTCCCAGCCCCTCCTGTGCTGTATATACTGTAGCCCCAGCCCCTCCTGTGCTGTATATACTGTAGCCCCCAGCCCCTCCTGTGCTGTATATACTGTAGCCCCCAGCCCCTCCTGTGCTGTATATACTGTAGCCCCCAGCCCCTCCTGTGCTGTATATACTGTAGCAACCAGCCCCTCCTGCGCTGTATATACTGTAGCATGACGCTGCTAATGACAATCACAGCGCCGCCCATAATCTCGTGCCCACGGTAATAGGTAACATGGCTCATATGGCCAGCGCTTGCGCATAACAGTGTAGTCAGAGGGAAAAGTGCGGGCACGAGATTATGGGCGGGTACTTGGATGACGCTGCTGATGACAATCACAGCGCCGCCCATAATCTCGCACCTGCGCAATCACCTCAAAAGCGTTCACACTTTGCACAGTGCTCAGTCCCGCGAGAGTGCTACTGGGCATGCGCAAAACTTCGGGAGGACAGTTACATGAGGAAGGCGTCCTCATGTATGTAAATAAGCAATGGGGGACTGTGTAAAGCGGCAGGAGGGGGAATAACGGACGCCAGACAGCCCGCCCCCGTGACCATAAAAAACATTTGCATACAAAAAGGTAAGACTTCATAAAGTATTTTTTTAGGTCTCAAAGGGGGCACAATAGCAACAGGAACCTTTCCAGAATGCAGCCCAGGAGCTGCAGAGGGGAATCTTATTTTTTTTGCTAAATTTCTGCTGAAAGGTTCCCTTTAAAGTGAACCTGTCAGGTGCAATATGCACTCAGAGCCAGGAGCAGTTCTGGGTGTATATTGCTATTCCCTGCCTAACTGTCCCTGTATACACTAGCATAGATAAAGGCATCTATAGAAAAAGTATTTTTAAAGATCTTATATCTTATGCTAATTAGTGCGGGGACTAGTCCCAAGGGCGTTACTTCACTTGGCTAGTCGGCTCACATAGCGTGTTAGTACTCACACAGGGGCGTAATAACATGCTAACATGCTATGTGAGCCGACTAGCCAAGTGAAGTAACGCCCTTGTGACTAGTCCCCTGCTCATTAGCATAAGATATAAGATCTTTAAAAATATTTGTTCTAATGATCTCTTTATCTATGCTAGTGTATACAATGACAGTTAGGCAGGGATTAGCAATATTCACCCAGAACTGGCTCTGAGTGCATATTGCACCTCACAGGTTCACTTTAAAGGGAACCTGTCACCAGATTTGGGGCCTATAAGCTGCGGCCACCACCAGTGGACTCTTATATACACATTCTAACATGCTGTATACATACCTCCCAACCATCCCGGATACAGCGGGACTGTACCGGATTTCAGCAAGTGTCTCGGTGTCACGATCGTGAGGCTTTTGTCCTGTGGCTCCGCCCACCCGCTCTCTCCCCATCTGACTTTCTCCCCCTCCTAATGCACATGAGCAGAGCCGAGCGCTGCTTCACTGCTCTGGCTCTGTGGTGCCGCTATTATGGGTGGGCGGCAGTAGCATTTCCCTGGCTGCCGGCGCTTTAAATCGGCACCTGCAGCTCAGCGTGCACTCACTGCTCTCAGTTGAGCTGCTTGTCTACGGACGTTCATCTGTGGGCGGAGCTACCGAGCAACATGCTGAGCTCTGTCCACAGATGAAGAGACTGGAGGAAGAGGAGCTGCAACACCAAGAAACGCTGTATGTGACCCCCCCCACCTACCCAGAGCTGTATGCCCCAGACCCCCTCACCAGATCTGTATGCCCCTTAGCCCCCACACCAGATTTGTATGCCCCCCAGCCCCCCCACCAGATCTATATGCCCCCCAGCTCTGTATGCCTCCAGGCCCCTCCCACCAGATATGTATCCCAGCCCCCCCTCACCAGATCTGTATGCCCCAGCAGCCCCCTCCTCACCATAGCTATATGCCTCCAACCACCCCCCCACCAGATCTGTGTGCCCCCCAGCCCCCACACCAAATTTGTATGCCCCCATCCCCCCCATCGGAGCTGTATGTGCCCCCAGAGCTGTATAAGCCCCAACACCAGAGCTATATGCTCCTTAGTAATATCTATGCTACCAGTAATTTGTATGCCCCACAGTAAAGTTTATTTCCCCCAGTAATGTGTATACCCCTTAGTAACGTGTATGCCCCTCAGTGAAAAACACAGACGCTCTTCATTGACGTGTTAAACACGCATATGTCCCTTCATACTCCGTGATTCACGGTACACAGTGGTTGTCCATGTGCAATCCATGATACGTGATCCGTACGCTGTGATTGCACATGGACATATACTCACCTGCCCCCGCTCCTGCTCTCCATGGTGAGGAAGAGTCCCGCGATTCAGCATCCAGCCACCGCTCTCTCACCTCTGCAGCTACTTCCGGGTTGGCTCTGGCTGCATAAATGAATATGCATGCCATAATGAACCGGGCATGAATAAGCAGAGAGCAGCTGCCGAACTCAGCATAGCTGGAGAAGGTGAGTTGAAAAAGCTTTTTATTTTAAATGTCCGTGTTTTTCTGGTACGTGTTTCACGGATCACACCATAGTGTGGTCTGTGGGACATCAGTGATGCCAGAAAAAAACTGGACATGTTTCTGTGCGGTATTCACGGATATGCATGTACGCCGCATGGAGACACGGTCAGTGAAAAATCACTGATGTGTGTGCAGACCCATTGATTATGATGGGTCTGCATAGGTCAGTGATTCTGGTACGTATAAAAAGTAGCACATACATACCAGAATCACTGACATCTGAAACAGGCCTAATATGTATGCCCCTCAAGTACTGTCTATGCCCCCAGCCCCTCCTGTGCTGAATATACTGTAGCCCCCAGCCCCTCCTGTGCTGTATATACTGTAGCCCGCAGCCCCTCCTGTGCTGTATATACTGTAGCCCGCAGCCCCTCCTGTGCTGTATATACTGTAGCCCCCAGCCCCTCCTGTGCTGTATATACTGTAGCCCCCAGCCCCTCCTGTGCTGTATATACTGTAGCTCCCAGCCCCTCCTGTGCTGTATATACTGTAGCCCCAGCCCCTCCTGTGCTGTATATACTGTAGCCCCCAGCCCCTCCTGTGCTGTATATACTGTAGCCCCCAGCCCCTCCTGTGCTGTATATACTGTAGCCCCCAGCCCCTCCTGTGCTGTATATACTGTAGCAACCAGCCCCTCCTGCGCTGTATATACTGTAGCAACCAGCCCCTCCTGTGCTGTATTAACTGTAGCCCCCAGCCCCTCCTGTGCTGTATATACTATATCGATATACAGTGTATATATATATATATATATAATATGCTATGTATGTATCACAAGGGAGGATGGGGATTTTATATATTAGTATATAAACCCCCATCCTCCCTTGTGATACATACACAGCGGTGTCAGTGTGCACTGTGCGTGGCTAGGTCTGTTAAAGTGATGCCAAGTGATCACATGCCGAGGAGGAGCTGGATAGAGACAAGCGGGGTAGGTGAGTGCTGCTGCTGCCGGCTTCCCCATATTATTACCTCCAATGTCTGTATATGTATGATGTATATATCTATGTATGTCAGTGTAGATGACTGTGTATAGATTTGTCTGTTTATATGTATTTTAGGGAATTTGTCTTCAAATATGTACCGTATATGTGCCTATGCCTGTGCCCACGATCAGGACTCACTGTGTCCTGGAGGCAGCGGGTCCTGACCTGCGGGGCTGCACGTCTCCTCCGCAGGAGAACGCAGCTGCCTGTGCCCACAATCAGGGTTCAGTGCGCTGTGGTCTCCTGCTGTGTTCTCTCTACGGAGGACGCATGCAACTGCAGCAAACAATTGATACGCTGCAGTCTGGAAAGACGCTCCGCAGGTCAGTGTTTGCTGCAGAAAAAACAAGCACAGTGGGCACGGGATTTCTAGAAATCCCTCCACTGTGCTTGTACTGTACAACGCAGCGTTTTGGACACAGCAAAAACACGCTACATCCAAAATGCTGCAAATACTGATCGTGGGCACGCAGCCTTAAACAATGTGATCAGCAGTGCTGAAAAGGCTTGGATGTGGGTGTGTCAGATTGCAAAATGGGTGTGGTTAGGGGCGTGGCTTGAAGCCGGCGTCTGGAGCTCCCACGTGTGACCGCTGTTTACATTAAACTATTGATTTGCTGCTCCTCACCCCCGCTGACTGCAGAGAGAGGTGGGCGGGGAGCAGCTAATGAATATTCACTTACTTTGAGCAGCGGGCACACGTGGTTTCTCCAGCGCCGGCTTCCTGCAGCAGCGACCCTCCCTGCCTCCTGTGATCCCACTGCATAGTGCAGACTCCCCACAGCTCCCTACCCCGCAGCTTCAGACCATAAGACGCACACCACACTTTCCTCCCAAATTTGGAGGAAAAAAAGTGCGTCTTATGGTCCGAAAAATACGGTATATTCATAATTAAGATAATTATTTTGGATGCATGTAATCAAGATAAATCTTCCTCTAAGAATGTGAAAAAAGGTGAACAATCTATAATTACGCTTGATAAAATTAAATGTATTGCCTTACTCTTAGTAATGAGAAGTTCATATAGAAGGACTTAGTAACATAAAATGTTATAACTAAGGATGATCGAATACCCTATTATTCGCTTCGATGGATATCCGACGAATACCTCGCCGCTATTCGAGTAGTCACGAATATTCGACCCCCAATGTAAGTCTATGGGAAAGGAGAATAATTTTACGTCGGACCTATCGGTGACCTGTGGTGACTGAGGAAAAGGCTGAAATGGATGGGAAAAGGCTGAAGCAGTATGGGCACAGCCTGTAGAAGGTGCCTGACTGCATTTCTGGTGTTTTTTAATAACGTGCTCAGAGCAGCACGCGGCGTTTACGTAGTCGCCAGAAAAGCTCTCAAACCAAAGTAAAAGAGGGGAAATTGCTAAGAAACAGTTTCTAGTGCCTAATAACTGTAAAATAACATCAAATCAAGCCCCGACCTCCAAAAAAAAGCACTTTAGCATATGTTCACACGTTTCGTTTTTTATATTTTACTTCTTTTTCGATTAGATATGGCTGTAACTTATACATTATATTGGTGTTTGTCTGACACCTCCTTTTTTGGGTCATATTTGACAGCACTTTAAAAGGTCAGCAACAATGTGCCCGTTAGGATGTTGACCTTGCCCTCCTCCTCCTCCACCAGCACCACTGGCTCCAATAGCCCTCTAAGGGCCACTGGCTATCCTCAAATCTCAGACTTCTTAGGGCTCTCAGGTGGGCCCTGTAACATACATTGGGGAGGGATGGCAGTCCTTTGTAGTTTTCTGCATCCCCTATATCATTAGTATGAAAGTTGGAATACGTACTCCATAACACTTTACAGTGCTATTGCCAATGTGGCCATTTGGGTGCTGACCTTGCTCTCTTCCTTCTCCTCTACCAACACCACCGGCTCCAACACCACTGGCCCTCTATTCAAATTCTATTCAAATGATTCAGAAATGTATGTTTTATGGACAAACGAACCCCACGCTGGGACATCGAAGCTGATGTCGTTGATGATGATTGCATCTGACCAAAAGCAGGTTGGGAGCAGGAGGCATCATCGCCTGCTTCCTAGACCGCAGTTTGTGAAACATGCAGCGCCGTGGAAGTGGCAGTTGTTTCACTCTGGAACTCAGGCTTTATTCCAAGGATTTAAAAAAAATCAGTTTCCCCAGGGGGGAATGGTTCAAAGACCATGTAGCACAGCATCAGAAGTTACTCCCAACAGCTTATTTTTTTTTAAAAAAATGGTAGGATAAGCAACAGGGCATAACATGCCAAGGAGTTTAATACATGCAGTTCCGTTAGGGTGTAAAGCTTCAGACATCATGTAGCTAAGCATCACAAGGTACTCCCAATTGCTCCCAACAGCTTATTTTAAAAAAAATTGGTAGCATAAGCAACAGGGCATAACATGCCAAGGAGTTTAATACATTCAGTTTCTCCAGGGGATAATGGTTCAGACACTATGGAGCAGTGCATCAGTAGGTACTCCCAACAGCTTATTTTAAAAAAATTAGTAGGATAAGCAACAGGGCATAACATGCCAAGGAGTTAAATACATTCATTTTCTCACACAGCCAAAAGGTTGCAGAAAGCCTCTGTTCTCACAAGCCGATACGACAAAATCTCAAGGGATATCAATCGTGCAATGTGTGCAGTTATAGTTTCTGCCCTTGGGTGCATAACAGGGTATTTTCGCTTCTTTTTGAAGGTCTGTGGTATGGACAACTGAACGGAACACTGGGACACTGAAGCTGATGTCGTTGATGATTGAGTTTAGCCAGCATCAGGTTAAGAGAAGGAGGCATCAGTGCCACCTTCTTGCACAACAGCTTGGGAAGCAGGCAGCGCAGGGGAAGTGGCAGTTGTTTTACTCTGGAAGTCAGACTTTATTCCAAGGATTTAAAAAAATTCAGTTTCCCCAGGGGGAGAATGGTTCAAAGACCATGTAGCACAGCATCAGAAGTTACTCCCAACAGCTCCCAGCAGCTTCTTTTAAAAAAAATGGTAGGATAAGCAACAGGGCATAACATGCCAAGGAGTTTAATAGATTCAGTTCCCCTAAAGTGTAAAGGTTCAGACATCATGTAGCTAAGCATCACAAGGTACTCCCAAGAGCTCCCAACAGCTTATTTTAAAAAAATTGGTAGCATAAGCAACAGGGCATAACATGCCAAGAAGTTTGATAAATTCAGTTGCCCTAGGGTGTAAAGGTTCAGACACCATGTAGCTAAGCATCACAATGTACTCCCAAGAGCTCCCAACAGCTAATTTAAAAAAAATTGGTAGCATAACATGCCAAGAAGTTTAATACGTTTAATACATTCAATTTCTCCAGGGGATAATGGTTCAGACACCATGTAGCTAAGCATCACAAGGTACTCCCAAGAGCTCCGAACAGCTTATTTTAAAAAAATTGGTGGCATAAGCAACAGGGCATAACATGCCAAGCAGCTAAAAAAATTTCTGGTTTTGCAGGGGGCCATGTGTAACACACCGTGGAGCACAGCATCAATAAAGAAGACTGCCTGACCAATTGTTCTAGACAGTGTAGCCTCGACAGTGCTTGTACCAGTGTGTTATGATCCGGAACCATGGAAGCTCACAATAGATCATTGGCAAAAAAGGTGACAAGAGCATTGGCAACTAATCTGGCCACCATCCCCTTACTAACCATCAACACTAGAAGTAGCTAAGGGGTGAACTAACATCCTATGCACCGCAAACCCAGCCGGAGAAAGAGCTATCCTAAAGGAAGGAAGGATGAATAACTCTCTGCCTCAGAAATAGACCGCAAAAGGTATAGCAAGCCCCCCACATTCAGACTACGGTGATATTTGAAAACACAATACACAGATGGATGATAGGATTAGCAAAGGTGAGGCCCCACTGACTAAATAGGAAGGATAGGAAAGGGGCTGATGGTGGCCAGAGAAAAATCCCTAGAAAAATCCAAATACCTGATAGTACAAAAAGTCCTCAGATCGCACGATCTGAACTCCGACCTATATCAGGTGCTCTTGTCAAACCAATGAACAGAAAACAGGAACAATTACAAATTCAAGAAGCAACAAACACATGCACTTATAGGAGCAAAACTCTAAACATAGCTGCAGGGAGCTTCCCAGCTAAGCAACAGAAAGGGAAGAATCCTGCATGCAAATAAACTGACAATAACCACAGTAAAGGACAAACCCAGATAAGAACAAAAGAACAAAACAACATAAGAAAGAACCAAGCACTTATCTGGGGTACATGTGGTCTGGAGCAAGATGAGAAGGCTGGTAAACTAAAGAACAAATGAGAACCAGCTCAGCCTGCCAGCAGACCAAGGTTTAAATAGGCAGAGAGTTAGCAATGGAAATGCCCATTGCTCCAACACACCTGGTCTCTGTCTAAACCATTCCTGGCCACAAGAGGGAGCCTCACAGCAGCAAAAGCATAACTGACATTCACAACACCAGTGCATAATGTACAAAGGCTTGAAAAATATTGCCCTGGGTGATTGGGCCAAACAATTACATGGCAGCAGCATAACAAGTTACATTAGTTATGCGGTGTCATTAGATGATAGAAGACAAAATAGTCTTGAATAAGAAACAATGGAACTTATTTGAACTTAAGAAATCAAAATTTTGGGGCTACACTTATTATTGGGTGTTGTTAACATTCGGCCTGAGATACTCTGGGGCAATCCATCTATGGTTCATTTTGATCATGGTCAAACTGTCTGCACTTTCTGTAAATAGTCTGTTATTATTGATTCCGCTGAGCTGAAAACATGCTCAGACAACACTTCGCAGCAGGGCAAGCTAGCACTTCCAAAGCATATAACGCAAGGTCTGGCCAAGTGTTGAGCTTGGAAACCCAATAGTTAAAGGGAACAGTAGACTCGTAAAGCAGTCTGATACGGTCACCTACATAGTCCCTCACCATCTTACGTAATTGTTCCCTCCTTGTCATCGTTCCCCCAACCGGTATCTGATTCGCAGTTGACAGTTTGTGGAAAATGGACCAGTTTTGGCACATTAGTCTGCCGCCTGTGATGCTCCTACTATGCGTAGCCCTCTCTTGTCACCCTGTTGCGTGAGATGACACGCCACCTCTGACACCAGCATGATCTGAGGGTAATCGTTTCATCAACTGCTCCACTACAGCCCTCTTAAATGTTTCCGTAGTACAATCCTTATTTGACTCCACAAGTAGCAAAGCAAATTTGTCTTTGTAGCGTGGGTCAAGGAAGGTACATAACCGGTATTTGTTGTCTGCCAAAATATGGACTAGTCGACAGTCATGAGAAAGGCAGTGTGACATGAACTGTGCCATGTGTCCCAGACTCCGAACTGGAAACCTTTGTGTGTCACTGCTAAGAATACATTCTGTCTCCCTAAACCTCCTCTCCTCCTCAGTCTCTCTCTCCTCCTCCTGCTCCTCCTCAGGCCATCCATGCTGGACAGCCCTGAATCTTGGGTTGTCAATCCCTTGGTTACGAACTTCAAAGCATTCCTGTTCTTCATCATCCTCCTCATCCTCATGATGCTGAGCAAAGGTGGGCTGAGCTTGTTGGCCGAGGTTGTGTGGATTACTAGCAACCATTGTGAAGTCTTGATCCACAGACAACTCAGGTGCATGAACACTTTGGTCAGTCAGACCATCCAGAGAGCGTTTCAATAAACAAATCAGTGGAATGGTAATGCTGATAACAGCATCCTCACTGCTCACAATGTTGCTACAGTAATCAAAATTCTCCAAGACCTGACAAATGTCTGCAATCCACACCCACTCGGCAGTACTTATGTCTGGCAGCTGCGTCTGACGGGCATTTTCCATCTGGAATTGGGATACTGCCCTCTGCTGCTCATGGATCCTGGCCAACATATGATAGGTTGAATTCCATCTCATAGGGAGGTCACATATTAGTCTGTGACAAATCAAGTGTAAGCACTGCTGCAGCACTGCCAGGCCAGCAAAAGAGGGAGATGACTTGCGGAAATGTCCGCTAATACGTCGTATCTTGGTAAGTAGGTCTGGTGTGCCAGGGTATTTCTTCAGAAAGTGCTGAACTACTAAATTTACAACGTAGGCCATACAAGGAATGTGTACAAGCTGTCCAAGCTTTAAAGCTGCCACCAGATTACAACCATTATGAACTCTACCATCCCTGGACGGAGATCCAAAGGCTCAAGCCATTCATCTGTCTGCTCAGTTATTGATTTGAAAAGCTCAGGTGCCGTGTGAGATTTGTCACCGATACAGATGAGCTTCAGTAGAGTGTATTGACGCTTAGCCGAGGCAGTGCTGCAGAGATCCCAGCTGGGGAATGATGTCGACGGTTGGACACCGGCGGATGTTGAGGAGGATGCACAGGAGCCAGATGAAGAGTAGGAGGAGGAGGAGGGAGTTTTTGCTGTGTAGGAGGCTACTGAAACTGTGATTGAAGTGGGCCCCGCTATTCTAGGTGTGGGAATTATATGGAATGTTGCCGGCTCAGACTCTGTACCAGCCGCCACCAGGTTCACCCAGTGTGTCGTCAGTGAGATGTAGCGTCCCTGTCCACTTCCGCTTGTCCACGTGTCTGTGGTTAAGTGGACCTTCCCTGTTATGGCATTGGTGAGAGTCCGTTTGATGATTACAGACACGTGATTGTGGAGCGAGGGGACGGCACAACGAGAAAAATAGTGATGGCTAGGCACAGAGTACCGATGTTCTAACACAGCCAAAAGGTCGCGGAAAGCCTCTTTTCCCACAAGCCAATACAGCAACATCTCAAGGGCTATCAATCATGCAATGTGTGCAGTTATGGTTTTTCCCTTGGGTGTGTAACGGGGTATTTTCGCTTCTTTTCAAAGGTCTGTGGTATGGACAATTGAACGGAACGCTGGGACACCAAAGCTGATGTTGTTGATGATTGAGTTTGGCCAACATCAGGTTGGGAGAAGGAAGCATCAGCGTCACCTTCTTGCACACCAGTTTGGGAAGCAGGCAGCCCAGGGGAAGTGGCAGAGTTTGGAGTCTGGAAATCATGTTTTTTACCTAGAGCTGTCAACCACCTACTGATGTGCTTGGCTAACATATGGTTTCTCATGCTGGAGGTGCCCAAGCTGGAAGTATTTTGCCTCTTTTAAGCTTGGTCTGAGAGATTTGACAAATGGCAACCGTTTGGTCCGAAGTACTCTTGGAAAAAAACTCCCACGCAATCGCACCACGGACCCTTGGACTCTGAGATGGCTGAGGTGGTTCACGGACCCTTGGATTCTGAGATGGCTGAGGTGGTGCACGGACCCTTGGACTCTGAGATGGCACAGGTGGTGCACGGACCCTAGGACTCTGAGATGCCACAGGTGGTGGTGTCATGTGCACAGTTGATTGACTTCTGGCAGTGGTCGAAACCCTATGTCTTACAGCCTTATTGCGGACTATGGGCACATGCTCTTCTGCACTGCTGCTCTCGCAATCCATGCCACTCGTCCATGTTGGATCAGTGACGTCATCATCGACCATGTTGCCTTCAAATTCCTGAAAGTCAATATCTTCGGGAATGGAGGTTTCAGGCTGACCTGAGGGCAACTGTGTCTCATCATCTTCCAACACTTCCACCTGATTGCCCAGCATGTCACGGCCAACAACATGGCTTTCTTCTGGCCTTGGGTGCTCAAAGATCTGTGCATCACTGCACACCACGGCCTCACCTGCGTTGATGGCGTTGCGCGGTGAGAGGCAAAAAAGGTCAAAGGGTCCCGTAAACAGTTCCTCAGAGTAACCTACTTTGGTGTCATATGTTTCCTTAGAATACTGATGTTATGAGGAAGGAGGACCAGGCTGAGGATTCGATGGGCCAGCCTCTGGGCTACTTAAGTTTTTCTGTGTGGACCCTTGGGATTTGCTACTCGACAAGTAACAGGATGCATTTTCTGTTAGTCAACTCGTTACCTGTTCGCACTGTTCAGGGCACAAGAGTGCTTTCCCATGTGGAGAAGGAAATTGGGATAGGAAGGCAGAGGTAGATAAAGCAGGAACCTTTTTCTTTGGCTCGATCACACTGCTTGGAGGTGACCACCACTGTCACTACCACCTCATCCACGGCCCTTACCCCCTTTTTTTCCGATTTTTTTTGTTTGATTATTTGAAGATGAAGACAGTAACGTGACCTTTTCTACTGGCAGTGAAACAACACTGATGCCGGGTTGTTAAACTTGCGTTAATAGTTTCTCACGATAGTTGTTTCTGTAAGTCTAAAAACCAAAACGTACCTTTATTGGACAAACTACTACTTGGAGGAGTCGACAAAGATGTTGTGAATGTCTTTCAGCCCCAAACGAAAACAGGGTTTGACAACACTTTTCTTTTAGTATTGGTTTTTGGCACTCAGACTGTGTTTTACTAAGAGCAAGCCACTATGTAGGTGCTGTAAGATATGAAGCCCCCCCAAAATATGCTAGGTGGCTGGTAGGAAGGTGCTGGCCTTGAGGCACAATTACTGACCCTGACACCAAGCATTAATAAAAATTGGGTAACACTATGACTGCAGCAAGCCACTATCTAGGTTCTGTAAAATATGAAGCTCTCAAAACTATACAAGGTTTTTGCTAGGAAGGTACTGGCCTTGAGGCACAATTAAGCTGGGTTCACACATAGCGACAGCGACAACGACATCGCTGTTACGTCACCATTTCCTGTGATGTAACAGTGACCATAGATGATCACTAGTAAGCTGTCAAGCATGTAATGTAAAGCAGCGACGGAGCAGCGATCATAGCGATCTCGACGGTCATTGGGGACGTGTCACACGCGTCGCTGTGCGACGACTCAGACCTTGATAGAGGCGTGGTGTTTACCCCTAGACATGTTTTGCGTTGCCTCTTTTCACGCCCCTCTGTTCCGATTGGTGATCACTACAGTGCCTTTGCGTTGCCTTTCTTCACGCCCCTCTGTTCCGATTGGTGATCATTACAGCGTCGCCTGATTGGGTGACCGTGTCAAACTAAGGAAGACGCAGTAGTGCTTTCATTCATTCTACCTGAGCTTTTTCAACACGCAGTTTGTTGCAGTGATCCCATCTACTTTGTTATTGATTTCTTCGTGGATTTTCAAACTTCTTCTGACTTAAAGGTAGGTATTATTTGTGGGCAGTATTATACCTATCTTCTTGTACATAGGGACATTATTATAGCAGCTGTATTCTTGTATATAGGGGCAGCATTATAGTTGCTATATTTATTTATGTACATAGGGGGAAGTATTATAACTTTTATATTCCTGTACATAGTAATATATATATATATATATAGATAGATATAGATATATTTATATAGATATATATATAGATATATATATATATGGGGCCAGTATTATAGTAGTTATATACTTGAACATATAGCTATTTTCTACTTATAGTACATATATATATATAGATATATAGATATATATAGATATTTATAGAGATATACAGTTAGGTCCAGAAATATTTGGACAGTGACACAATTTTCGCGAGTTGGGCTCTGCATGCCACCACATTGGATTTGAAATGAAACCTCTACAACAGAATTCAAGTGCAGATTGTAACGTTTAATTTGAAGGTTTGAACAAAAATATCTGATAGAAATTGTAGGAATTGTACACATTTCTTTACAAACACTCCACATTTTAGGAGGTCAAAAGTAATTGGACAAATAAACCAAACCCAAAAAAAAATTTGTTTTTTCAATATTTTGTTGCGAATCCTTTGGAGGCAATCACTGCCTTAAGTCTGGAACCCATGGACATCACCAAACGCTGGGTTTCCTCCTTCTTAATGCTTTGCCAGGCCTTTACAGCCGCAGCATTCAGGTCTTGCTTGTTTGTGGGTCTTTCCGTCTTAAGTCTGGATTTGAGCAAGTGAAATGCATGCTCAATTGGGTTAAGATCTGGTGATTGACTTGGCCATTGCAGAATGTTCCACTTTTTTGCACTCATGAACTCCTGGGTAGCTTTGGCTGTATGCTTGGGGTCATTGTCCATCTGTACTATGAAGCGCCGTCCGATCAACTTTGCGGCATTTGGCTGAATCTGGGCTGAAAGTATATCCCGGTACACTTCAGAATTCATCCGGCTACTCTTGTCTGCTGTTATGTCATCAATAAACACAAGTGACCCAGTGCCATTGAAAGCCATGCATGCCCATGCCATCACGTTGCCTCCACCATGTTTTACAGAGGATGTGGTGTGCCTTGGATCATGTGCCGTTCCCTTTCTTCTCCAAATTTTTTTCTTCCCATCATTCTGGTACAGGTTGATCTTGGTCTCATCTGTCCATAGAATACTTTTCCAGAACTGAGCTGGCTACATAAGGTGTTTTTCAGCAAATTTAACTCTGGCCTGTCTATTTTTGGAATTGATGAATGGTTTGCATCTAGATGTGAACCCTTTGTATTTACTTTCATGGAGTCTTCTCTTTACTGTTGACTTAGAGACAGATACACCTAATTCACTGAGAGTGTTCTGGACTTCAGTTGATGTTGTGAACAGGTTCTTCTTCACCAAAGAAAGTATGCGGCGATCATCCACCACTGTTGTCATCCGTGGACGCCCAGGCCTTTTTGAGTTCCCAAGCTCACCAGTCAATTCCTTTTTTCTCAGAATGTACCCGACTGTTGATTTTGCTACTCCAAGTATGTCTGCTATCTCTCTGATGGATTTTTTCTTTTTTTTCAGCCTCAGGATGTTCTGCTTCACCTCAATTGAGAGTTCCTTAGACCGCATGTTGTCTGGTCACAGCAACAGCTTCCAAATGCAAAACCACACACCTGTAATCAACCCCAGACCTTTTAACTACTTCATTGATTACAGGTTAACGAGGGAGACGCCTTCAGAGTTAATTGCAGCCCTTAGAGTCTCTTGTCCAATTACTTTTGGTCCCTTGAAAAAGAGGAGGCTATGCATTACAGAGCTATGATTCCTAAACCCTTTCTCCGATTTGGATGTGAAAACTCTCATATTGCAGCTGGGAGTGTGCACTTTCAGCCCATATTATATATATAATTGTATTTCTGAACATGTTTTTGTAAACAGCTAAAATAACAAAACTTGTGTCACTGTCCAAATATTTCTGGACCTAACTGTAGATATATAGATATATATAGTTATATATTCAATACAGCTGTACATATAGTTATGTTCTTGTACATAGGGGCAGTATTATAGTAGTTATGTTCTTGTATATAGGGGGGCAGTATTATAGTAGTGATATTTTTGTACATAGAGGGCCGTATTATAGTAGTTATATTATTGTACATAGTAGTTATATTATTGTACATAGGTAGGTATAAGGAAGGTGATCGATATGTATAGATCCCTGCCATGTTTGTGGAGGATAAAGTCAGTCGATTATAGCAATCGGTACAAGAAGAAGCAGGCATATGTGCAGCTGATGGAAATATTCCAGAGACACAACCAATCTATCACGGAAGACATTGTGCGCAAAAAAATTCAGGGCCTTCGGACAGTTTATAAAAAGGAACTAAATAAGGTGGAGAAGGCCAGCAAGTCTGGTGCCGGAACGGAGGAACTTTACGTTCCAAAGTTATGGTACTACGATTTGCTGGCCTTCACAAGAGACCAAGAGGTTCCGCGCATCCCTGACATTGGGTCACGAACCACAGCCTGAGGTCCGGCCTGACACCCCAGTTGGAGATGTAAGTACCTTTTTGAAACTTTGTATGTACATGGCGTTATTAAATAGAAAATAGTTACTACGGTTTTCTATGATTACTGTTGCAGATTTCAAAATGTATCCCTTCCAGTTCAGAAAGTATACTCCTTTACTAGTTTCACCCCACTCTATTTTCATACCGTTTAATGACATTTCATATCCTGTAGTACTAGTCCGTCCCTCCCATTAGTTTCCAGTGCACGTGTATCCCTGTGACTGCTGCTCATGATATCTGGGTTTAACATTATTTTTCTGTTTCCGCAGGATCGTTGTGAAGCTGTGCCGACGGTGGCGGGGAAGACAAAATCGCCGGGACTTCGGAGGAGCCTCCTGAAGCTCCATTACCGCGGCGGCTCTCCTCGCACCGGAAAAGGCAGGCCACCACCTCATCTTCCAACGATCTTTTGGAAATGGCTAAAAAGATTATGGAGCAGAACAGCAAACCGTCCATTTGCGGATTTGCCCAGCTTATGGATGAAAGACTCCGTAAGCTGGATGACAAACAAAGAGTTCACGTTGAAAGGGTCATGCTGGAGGCCCTCAACAAGGCGTCAGAGGGGAAACTCACAGACTCCTCTGCTGTGTGCGAGCATGATCCTCGTCAACACTCCTCATGGGACCAAGTGCCACGGATGAGGATGGAGCCTCCACCACACCTCCAGCTTGCCCCCCCCCACGCAGTATCCCATGTTCCCTCCATCTAACCAATTTTTCAGCCCACCGAGGCAACATTTCAATGACTCTGGCAACCAATATCAAAATTTATAGTTTTTGTTTATTTTTTTAATATTTATACTGTTTTTGTTATAGTTTACCCAATTTTATGTTATTGTAATAAAAAGGTTCTTCGGTTTAAAACTTTTGTACAGCTTTAATGAATTCTGCATACCGTAATTGGCGGGGTAAAGGGCTGGGTGGAGGTCAGGGCCGCCATCATGGCACTACTCTACAGATGCACAGATATAATGTGTGTGTGTTGTTTTTTTTTTGATAAATGTTTTATTGGGTTCTTTGTTTTAAAGCTGTGGTGGGGAACATAGTGCTCTCCCTGCTGCCTCCTAGTGCTGTCACCTAATGCTCTCCGAGCTGCCTTCTAGTGCTGTCCCTGTCAGTGCTCTTTGTGCTGCCACCTACAGCTCTTTGTGCTGCCACCTAGAGCTCTTTGTGCTGCCACCTAGTGCTGTGTCGCCCAGGGATAGGGGGGGTATTCAGATCCGGGCCAAGGGGTCACTTCTGCAGGTATCCCGGTGACGTGACCCGGTCTGTAATCCCAGGCTCCACAATAAAAGGGGGATTAGGTAGGGGGAATTGTCCGTCACGCCACCCGTGGGTTGCGCTGATTAGGTGGTGGCACCGCCGCTGCCTCTGGGGACCATGCCCGGGACTGATGGTGTGGGGCAGCATGGTGGGATCCCCTCCACGGGTAGGGGGAGTTATAGTCCCGGGGCCCAATTGGGAGAGGTGGTTTGGGTGCAGTCCTCGCCTTGGACCGGGTGGTGCAGGAGTACTCACAGTATAAACCAATAACTGACACGAGTCCAGGAATTAACCAAGTTGCTGGTAACTGGTGCCAACGGCCGGCTGCTGTGAGGACGGGTCCCACACCCGTGTGTGTAATTCAGGTGCTCTTTTCCTGCCCGAGGTCTGTGTCTGCTTTGCACACTGGTCCGGACTGGGTCCTGACAGCTGGCACCAGGGGGGCCACTCCCCTCTCCCGGTCCACTTCGGGTCCCACAAGCGGCTGGCCTATTCCTGAGGCCCTGACTACCACTCTCCCCAGCCCCACACAGGGGTTGCTTCCAGACTTCTCTCCTCCTGCAGACTGACTACAGCTCAAACTCTGCTCTTTCTTTGACCAAATATAGCCAGGTCGTTTTCAAGTTGATAATTTGGTGTGGCCCCCGAAGGTTGGTAGAAAATTCCAAATGGCCCCCGGCAGTAAAAAGGTTCCCAACCCCTGTTTGAAAGGTTTTTCAAAAAATTTACACAAGAGCGAATATCAACTTGAAAGATTTATGTCTAATAAAAGAAAAACAAAAAAAGGTTTTAACAAGTAATAATAAATTTAGTGGCCCTGCGGTTGGGTTGCCATAAACTGAGTTAGCATCTCCCCATGTTGACGGATGGCTTCAGACATCCACCTGTGTGAGTCCACCAGGTCCTGTAGTGTGGGGATTTCTGTGGAGGTAATGGGAAAAGTTAACCAGGCTTGTTCAAACATCGAACTGACAGGTATGTGTTTGTTGTTTACCACTTACGGTTTTGGGGTTCATCAGCTTCATCCTCGGAGGGGCTGACGACCCAACCAGATCCTGAGGCTAGGGAACACAAATCAATTAATATTACACGACAGCCCTCCATCATTTTAACACCCATGTATCCTTTACAACTTGTAGGCACACCATGTTATGTGCCTCCGTGACCCTATTCCACCGTAGCGCGATCGTTAGGTAACTTATATAAATTGGTTTTTATTTGCTCACAGCACCCTGGGCTCTTATATACAGCATCTTAGAATGCTGTATATAAGAGCCCTGTGATGGTGATGGCCGCAGCTTATAGCCAAAAAAGTGGTGACATGTTCCCTTTTAATGAAACCATAAGTTTAACCATTTAGTGTTCTTGAAAACGGAAAAAGAAAAAAAAAGTACCTTGTGTCGAAAAGCTGTAAAAAAGGGTGATCCTACAATATTTTTTTTGGGATATTATATTTACCATGTTTACTAAATGGTAACACCGATGTATCGGTGTGATGCCCCAGGTTGGTGCGAGTATGGAGACACCAAACATGTATTGTTTACTCTGGGAACCGTGACCTCCGATGGGGTCGAAGGAAGTTATCGTAATGGCGAGACACATATACCTCTTGCTGCCAGATTTTGTCAGAAAGAAATATAAGGGGTTAATAGTCGTGGGTGGAACCCTATTACACCCGCAACTAGACATGTTAATTGTTGAAATTAGATTATATCTGAACGGATCGCCACACCATGCCCATGGCAGTAGTTGGCGATTAAGCAAACAAGATCCATGACGTACCCACTAAGTCATGTGTTGTTCAGGGGTTAACAAAACCGAACCTGGCCAAAGCTGCTAAACAGCACTCACCACGACGCCTCTGGATGTCTGCCCGGATGCTGGCAAGGAGATCACTGGACCTGTAGCGCAGGTCCGCCAGCTTCTTGCGGATTTGGGTTGTGGACCGCTCCACCCCAAATCTTCTGGACAGGCCTCTGCTGATCCTCCCCAGCACTGCCTGATTATGAAGCATAGGATGCTCATGGGGGGCCTCACAAAGATAATCTTTTTTGATCATCATCTTTACTAAATACTGTACTTCCACAGCCCCCCAGGGGGAACAGCGCCTCCTGGCCGCCATGTTACCGCCTCTGAGCATAACTGAACATCAACGCCGCCCACCAGACTTCAAAGACGACGGGAGAAACGTCATCATGTTGCGTCCTGATCAGCGTCGCAGTAGCGATCTCGCTAGCAGTCTGATTGTCAACTGGGCCGCTCGAACCGCATCACAGTAGCATTCCCGTTCGTGAAACTAGCGGTCTGAATATCACCTAACACACTTGTACAGAGTCACAGTAGCGTTCCCGTCTGCGATCCCGGCTGAAACCGAGTCACACACCAAAAAGCATAACACAGAAATCAAATCATCATTGATTTATTTTTATTGGATTTCTGTGTTATGGATTTTGTGGTTGATATGCAGTCCCATATCATTACAGACTGTGGAAATGTATGTGTTCTTTGCAGACTGTTCTATTTTTAAATGCCATTGTAATGACACCAAATAAAAGTTCCAGAATCATCACTTTTACCAATGCAGATTTGCATTGCTGAATTCTAAAAGCTATATATTTTTTTTTCTTTTTAATGGGGCTGTTTTATATATTCAATTCAGCTGTGCATATAGTTATATTTTTGTACATAGGGCAGTATTATAATAGTTATATTCTTGTACATAGGGCAGTATTATAGTAGTTATATTCTTGTACATAGGGCAATATTATAGTAGTTATGTTCTTGTACATAGGGCAGTATTAGAGTACATAGGGGCAGTATTATTCCGCAGACACGCGGAATAAAAAGGGGGACGTAGATGAACGGGCTAGGCCATATTAAGTTCGTAATGCCACGCAGGATGTGTAGTCAGGTGGGACACCACCGCTGCTGTTGTTGGGGCACCCAGGGGAGAGGTAGTGGCAGCTGGATGTTAACCCCTCTGTGGGTAGGGATGGTTGCCCCAGGGCCCAGTGTCTTTGTGCAGGGTATAGCGATGGCATAAAGTGTCAGTGGTACCATTTTGATTTAAAAATCTATTATAGGAAGGAGAATAGAGCGCACATGGGATTATACCCGATGGGGTATCGGTACAGAGGACCTAAATGGTTGTTGGTACAAATGACAGTCAGTGTAATAAAAGTCATCAACCATTATAGTATATATCAAATTTTATTGAACAAATGCAAACAGTATAATATTCAGAAAGAGAAAAAAAAAACGTAAAACAAAAATATATTATTATAAATACAGTATAGACAGCAAAGCGTTCAGTAGGCCACTATAACATCTGATGCTGCCAAGTTACAGCACCAGGACCGTTAAAATATCGGCAGTAGTTTTCTTGGCAGGCCTTCGCATCATCCTTGTTTCTGCCATGTATGACGAGTTGAAGACCTGCGATTATGGGATTGTTAGCACGCCACTCACCAAGAACCACTTCCCCATTTGTTGGTTCAACAGAGTCCACGAAACCAGGCGGACTGTACGCATTTACATCTTGCCGACGAAGGAAGTTGTGCAGCGTGCAACAGGCCAAAACAACAGAGTCTATTGATTGAAGCTTCAGGTTAATAGGAGTGTGGAAAACTCTGAAGCGGTTGGCCATGATCCCGAAGGCATTTTCTACCACCCGACGTGCCCTTGACAAGCAGTAATTGAAAATGCGTCTTTACTGCGTAAGAGTGTTTTGTCGAAACGGTTTCAGAAGATTGGCATGAAGCGGGAAGGCTTAATCGCCGACAAAAACAAAATTAAGGTTGCCTGTGGTCTCAGAGTTGGTAGGCAAGTGCAGGACACCGTTCTGCAAATGCTCACCAAACATTGTGTGCTCTAAATCCCCACCATCAGAAACCCTGCCGTTCATGCCAACATCAACATTTATGAATTTGTAGTTGGCGTTAACAAGGGCCATCATGATGATGCTGAAATAGCCCTTGTAATTGTAGAAATAGGATCCGCTGTTCGGTGGTTGCGTGATCCGCACATGTTTCCCATCCAAAGCCCCACCACACTTTGGGAACTGCCAGAGCTGCTCAAAATCCTTGGCAATTTTTTTCCATGCCTCCTCCGTTTTAGGAAACTGATTATCGCTGCGTAGACTGCGAACAATTGCATTACATGTCTCCGGAATTATTACGCTGAGCAGGGACCTTGAAACAGCTGCAGAAAAATGCAAGTCTTGCAGGGAGCGTCCGGTGGCCAGGAATCGCAGTGTGACTGCCAATCTTTCATCTGTGGGGACGGCAGCACGCATCCTTGTATCCTTCCATTGAATGAGTGGCGTAACTCTTTCCAGTAACGACATCCGCAGATAGTTGCGGAAATCATGAGGACCCTTCTCCTGCAGCTCTGTTATAAGTTGCATGTGTGAGAATTTGGACCTCCTCTGCAGTCACTCTCTGGTCCACATGCGACGCTTTCGATTGGAACGCCACTCTAGCATCTGTACCTCATCTTGTCACCGAGCTTCCTCCACCAGCAATGCAGCAACAACAAGAGCACGCTGCGCATCGTCCATGCTGTGCAAACTGCAAAAATAAAATGAATTGAGAGAAGTTTCAACAATATGTATGTATATTCCTATGTACCGGAATGTAAAAGCTATAATACTTCCACCTACAGTGCCTACAAGTAGTATTCAACCCCCTGCAGATTTAGCAAGTTTACACATTCGGAATTAACTTGGCATTGTGACATTTGGACTGTAGATCAGCCTGGAAGTGTGAAATGCACTGCAGCAAAAAAGAATGTTATTTCTTTTTTTTTTTTTTTAAATTGTGAAAAGTTTATTCAGAGGGTCATTTATTATTCAACCCCTCAAACCACCAGAATTCTGTTTGGTTCCCCTAAAGTATTAAGAAGTATTTCAGGCACAAAGAACAATGAGCTTCACATGTTTGGATTAATTATCTCTTTTTCCAGCCTTTTCTGACTAATTAAGACCCTCCCCAAACTTGTCAACAGCACTCATACTTGGTCAACATGGGAAAAACAAAGGAGCATTCCAAGGCCATCAGAGACAAGATCGTGGAGGGTCACAAGGCTGGCAAGGGGTACAAAACCCTTTCCAAGGAGTTGGGCCTACCTGTCTCCACTGTTGGGAGCATCATCCGGAAGTGGAAGGCTTATGGAACTACTGTTAGCCTTTCACGGCCTGGACAGCCTTTGAAAGTTTCCACCCGTGCCGAGGCCAGGCTTGTCCGAAGAGTCAAGGCTAACCCAAGGACAACAACGAAGGAGCTCCGGGAAGATCCGGGAAGATCTCATGGCAGTGGGGACATTGGTTTCAGTCAATACCATAAGTTACGTACTCCACCGCAATGGTCTCCGTTCCAGACGAGCCCGTAAGGTACCTTTACTTTCAAAGCGTCATGTCAAGGCTCGTCTACAGTTTGCTCATGATCACTTGGAGGACTCTGAGACAGACTGGTTCAAGGTTCTCCGGTCTGATGAGACCAAGATCGAGATCTTTGGTGCCAACCACACACGTGACGTTTGGAGACTGGATGGCACTGCATACGACCCCAAGAATACCATCCCTACAGTCAAGCATGGTGGTGGCAGCATCATGCTGTGGGGCTGTTTCTCAGCCAAGGGGCCTGGCCATCTGGTCCGCATCCATGGGAAGATGGATAGCACGGCCTACCTAGAGATTTTGGCCAAGAACCTCCGCTCCTCCATCAAGGATCTTAAGATGGGTCGTCATTTCATCTTCCAACAAGACAACGACCCAAAGCACACAGCCAAGAAAACCAAGGCCTGGTTCAAGAGGGAAAAAATCAAGGTGTTGCAGTGGCCTACTCAGTCTCCTGACCTTAACCCAATTGAAAACTTGTGGAAGGAGCTCAAGATTAAAGTCCACATGAGACACCCAAAGAACCTAGATAACTTGGAGAAGATCTGCATGGAGGAGTGGGCCAAGATAACTCCAGAGACCTGTGCCGGCCTGATCAGGTCTTATAAAAGACGATTATTAGCTGTAATTGCAAACAAGGGTTATTCCACAAAATATTAAACCTAGGGGTTGAATAATAATTGACCCACACTTTTATGTTGAAAATTTATTATAATTTAACTGAGCAACATAACTTGTTGGTTTGTAAGATTTATGCATCTGTTAATAAATCCTGCTCTTGTTTGAAGTTTGCATACTCTAACTTATTTGCATCTTATCAAACCTGCTAAATCTGCAGGGGGTTGAATACTACTTGTAGGCACTGTATGTAAATAAATTAATATAACAACTATAATACTGCCCCCTATGTACAAGAATATAACTACTATAATACTGCCCCTATATACAAGAATATAACTACTATAATACTGCTCCTATATACAAGAATATAACTACTATAATACTGCCCCCTATATACAAGAATATAACTACTATAATAATGTCCCAGAATATAACTACTATAATACTGCCCCCTATATATAAGAATATAACTACTGCTCCCTATGTATAAGAATATAAATATTATAATATTGCTCCCTAAGTACAAAAATACAACTACTATAAATACTATTAATACTGCTCCTATATACAAGACTACTATCCTATATACAACAATTTGAGATCACAGAGCATACCTACCTTTTCAATCACAAAGTCTGATGAAAGATCCACAAAGAACGACACACTAGCGACACCAGACAGAATCTACTACGTAGAACAAAGAATGGAACTTAAAGAATTAAATCACTGTAACGCCTTCGGCAAGGTACCCAATCGGAACGCTGTTGTAACCACCAATCGGAGTTGTAGGGGCGTTGCAAAATACACTGCAAAAACACGCCCTTGTCCTGCCTTCAATCCTACGTCACTGCCTTCAGCGTCATTGCGACCGTCGCTGCTGCGGTGTCAAACACAAGGATGCAGAGCTTATCATCATGGCGCAGCGGGATAGCAGCGTTCAAAAAATGACCTGGAACATTCAGGAGCGAGCAGCGATTTCGCAGCAGGAGTCTGATCGTTGTTATGTGTCGCACAGCGACGTCGCTGTTGAGGTCGTTGCTACGTCACAGAAAATGGCGACTTAGCAGCGATGTCGTTGTCGCTATGTGTGACACCAGCTTAAGCCCTCCAAAATCTCAGCAAATGACAATGGCTTCTGAACAAGAGAATAAAAATAAAGGAACCCAATTATCTAAAGAGCTTTATAAAACTAACATAGTAATACCCTCAACAGCTAACAAATGGAAAGATCTGGAATAAGGAAGAACCAGAATAGCAAATCCCTTGTCCGACTAGATAATGATACAAAGTCTGATTCTTATTCATTACAAAGTCCATAGAAACAAGCAGGTCCGATGGAACCCGACATAGGAACTAAACCAAAAATGTTTACAAACATAGAGGATATTAAAGCATCTAAAAAAAAAGCTTTGGAGCAATATATTAAGTTTGCTTTCTGCTTTGAACAACAACTTTAATTTAGCGACTGAAAGACAAACTCTTCAAACCAATACGGATGCTATTAACCAAAAATTTGAAACAAATGAAAATAAAATAAAGCAACTGTAAAAAAAGCGCATCTCTTTAAGTACGGATAAAAGTCGCAATCAGGAGGAGATTAAGCAACTGAGAGCTAAGTTGGCGGACATTGAGGATCGTAACAGGAGAAATAAAAAAATAAAAGGGTTACCAGAGTCTAATTCACAAAATAAGTTATAAGAATATTTGAAAAAATGCTTCTTTCAGCTATTCCCTTACTAACAGAGTTGGATCTCACTATCGACAGAATCCATCGCCTTCCTAGACCAATCTTCGTGTCGCAAGATTTCACTAGAGACACACTTGCAGGGATACACTTCGTCCATACTAAAGAAAACCTTATGCAGTTTATGAAAGAAAAACGACATTTAGCAAAACTTTTTTTTTTTTTTTATAATTCTTTATTTAACCGAAAAACATGGAAATACATCATTCAAGTTCAGTAGCATTCCAAATTGTATGTAATACAGGTTATCCTCTAACAGGCTAGCTGTAACATATGCTAACCACATCATTTGACATCTCCACGTTATCCGGGGAATTTTCAAATATAAAGGTACTGTGGAGATTTAAGAGAAAGAAAAGAGAAAGAAGTAAAGAAGAAGAGATTGGACAAGAAACGAGTAGAGGGGGGAGCACACAAAGGGGGAGAGGGGAAGGGAGAAGGGTAAGACAATAGTAAACAAACAACCTTGGAGCAGATATCCAACCTCTCAGAGCGTACTGTCTCACGGCTACCATATGGTCCCCCTCAGTCAGGGGGAATCCAAGTACCGTATTCCGTGGAGAATTTAAACTCGATCCAGGAAAACCAAGTCTTGCGAAAAGCATCTTGCCTGTGGAGACGCCGTCAGGTCCTCCATGTACATCAGTTCATTCACCCTGTCTGCCCACATCGACAATGTCGGCGAAACGGGGGATCTCCATCTCAGGGGAATGCATGCCCTAGCTGCCATCACCAGAAAGCTTAACAGAGACCCTTTGTAGACACGAACAGAGGAGTCGGACAATTGGAGTAAGAAGAGTTCCGGACCCAGGGCCTTCGTGTGTCCAGTCACATGCCTGATCACGCCCCTCACCCCCTCCCAGAACCGCTGCAACGCGGGGCACTCCCAAAATGTGTGAAGGAAATTTCCTTCTCCAGCCCCACATCTCCAACAGTCAGAGTCCACACCTGGGTACATCCTGTGAAGTTTTGTCGGGACCCTGTACCAGCGCGCGATACATTTATAGTTGGCCTCTTGGATTTTTGAGCTAATTGATGTTTTGTGGGCAAGTGACAGCACCTTATTTCTCTGTGCAGTCGAAAGGGTGATACCCATGTCTGACTCCCACTGCAAGAGGAACCTGGGCGGAGGCAAGTCTACAGAGTTACTAAGCAAGGTGTGAGAGATGGCCAGAGAGTGACGGAGAATCCCTTTCTCCATACACAGCTTCTCAAAAACGGTAAGGGGTCTGACAAATCGAGTGTAGTCTGGGAGCGACCTAAGAAAGTGTCGAAGCTGGACTGAGCGCCACATGCCCAAAGGGCCAGGGACCCGGAGGGCACCAAGTTCCTCTATTGTTGGCCAATGCTCCCCGACTCCAATTTGGTGGGCGCGAAATCTGTTCCGAGAGATCCAGAGATGGAGCACCGGGTCAGAGACACCCGGTGAGAAGCCTGGGGCACCGATGATCGGAGAGAGGGGAGAGGGCAAGGGCATTAGGGATCCCCGAACCGCCTCTCGGGCACAGCAAGCTAACGTGGCACCAATAGTAGGATGAGATTTAAGACCTGTGTCTACCGGGGAAAGAGCCCAGGGGAGCCCCGCTAATGGCATTTCAGTGAAGCTCTGCTCCACCTGTACCCATGGTTTGACTTCAGAGTGTCGGCACCAGTCCACAACTCTGGCAACGTGAGTGGCAATGTAATATGTCCTAAGGTCTGGAAGACCCAGCCCTCCCCGGTCTCTAGATCTACACAACAGCGCTCTCGCCAGTCTAGCCGGTTTGTTTGCCCACAAAAACTTCGTTTGTATGGTGGCTACTTCCTTAAAGAAGGGCTGGGGAATCCCAATGGGTAGGGTCTGTAAGAGGTATAACAGTCGCGGGAAGATATTCATCTTAAATATCGCGGACCGACCGAACCACGTGAAAGTGCCTTTAGACCAAGATTTACAGTCTTCTTTAATTTTTTGGAGAAGAGGGGTAAAGTTCAACCGAAATAGAGAGCTCACATCGGCCGATAGATTGAGTCCCAAATACCGCAAGTATTGAGAAGCCCACTGAATATCAAAGGCCCCCCTCAACTGCGAAGCCACATCCGGGGGAAGGTTGACACCCAGTGCCTCCGATTTGGAC
The DNA here is from genome assembly GCF_048569485.1 of Anomaloglossus baeobatrachus. Classification (NCBI taxonomy): domain Eukaryota; kingdom Metazoa; phylum Chordata; class Amphibia; order Anura; family Aromobatidae; genus Anomaloglossus; species Anomaloglossus baeobatrachus. Next base: position 477,348,674 of record NC_134354.1, on the reverse strand, counting down.
AAATTAATCTTAAAGTTGGAGAGAAGGGAGTAACGATTAAATTTCTGCATTAGCGCTGGGAGTGAATTGACAGGGTCAGTGATAAAAAATAGTAAGTCATCCGCAAAGGCTGCTAACTTGTGTGTCACGCCCCGGGTCTCCGGTCCCTTAATGTTCATGTTCTTCCGGATGTGACGCAGCAGGGGCTCTAAAGTGAGTATAAATATCAAAGGGGAAAGCGGGCAGCCCTGCCGGGTGCCATTGGCGATCGTAAATCTCTCTGAATGTACACCATTAACCCGAACGCGTGCAGACGGTAAGCTGTATAGAGAGCCTATCCAACTTAGCATGTTTCCCCCCAGACCTAGGAAAGCGAGGACCCCATCAAGGAACATCCAACCAACCCGGTCGAATGCCTTTTCGGCATCCATCGACAACAGCATAAGAGAATGAGAGTCCGTTTTGGCCCTGTGAATCAGGTTAATGGCCCTCGTGGTGTTATCCCTAGCCTCTCTGCCCAACATGAACCCAGCCTGGTCAGAATGGACTATACCCCCTAACAAGGGGGACAGCCGATCGGCCAGAATCTTGGCAAACAACTTTAGGTCCACATTGAGCAGGGAGATCGGGCGATAATTGGCACAATTGGTGGGATCTTTCCCCTCTTTGGGGACCACCACTATGTTGGCTGTTAGGGCGTCCCTTGGTAGAGGTGGGAATGGACATGATGGGATGTTGTTGAAAGCCGCCAGGAAGTGGGGGGACAGTCTTGAGCCTAGCTTCTTGTAATAGGACACCGGGAGCCCATCCGGCCCCGGAGCCCTGCCCGAAGGGGATTTCTTTAGGACCGCGGCTAGCTCCGCCTCGGAGATCAGGGTCTCCAGTGACTCTATATCCTCCAATTTAAGCCTCGGGAGACCTGAAGATCTTATGTAGTCCTGAATTCTTTCTCTAGCAGTCATCCTAACTTCCTCTGACAGATTGTTGTCAATCGAGTACAGAGCGGAGTAAAAGTCTCTAAATGTAGAAGCTATGTCAGTTGGGATAGAAGCTCTCTCCCCGGATTGCTTCTGTATATTGGGTATGAACCCCTTCATCCTTTGGATCCTCAACGCCCTTGCCAATGTCCTGCTGTTTTTATTTCCAAATTCGTAGAAGTGCCTTCGGCATCTTGCTAGAGAGGCCTTGGCTTTATTGGATAGTAGCGACTTCAACTTTTCTCTTTTTTGTAAGAGGAGAGTTTTGGTCCCGTCATCTAACCGGTCTTTGTGAATCCTCTCCAGCATGTGAATGTCCGCTAGCAGTGATTCAATTTCCGCGTTTCTCTCCCGCTTCAACCGAGCCCCATGTTTGATAAATAGGCCTCATACTACACATTTATGGGCTTCCCATGTTACCCCGGGCGACGTGTCTCCCCCAGAGCAAAGGTTGAAATACTCCTCCACTGCCTCCTGTATTTCCTGCATGGTCCCTTGGTCTCGCAGCAGGGAAGTATTCAATGTCCATTGGCCTTGGTTGACTACTGGGTGTGACAGGGAAACGTCCAAAATTATTAAGGCGTGGTCAGAGAACACTATCTCATCTATTACGGTATCTCGCAAAAAGTGAAGATCCCTATGTTTGATAAAGAAGTGGTCCAATCTTGAATATGAGTCGTGGACAGAGGAATAAAAGGAGTAGTCTCTATCTGTCGGATGCTGCACCCTCCACACGTCGACTAACTGGTATTCGTGCAACCCACGCTTAATCCGACTGAGAGCGGCCCTGGACATATTGGCGACTCCCCTTGAAGTATTCATCTCTGGATCTATTACAAAATTAAAGTCCCCACCCATTATCAACGTGCCTTCTGAAAACTCGTCAATGACCTCCAGACACTTCAGGAGAGCAGAGCATTGTCCTGTGTTAGGAAGGTACAGGGCCGCGAAGGTGAAGACCTGGGACTGGACACGACCCTTTATCATAATCAGTCTCCCATCTCTGTCCGTGTGGGTCCCTATCAACTCCCATAGCAAAACTTTTTAACCATATCAAAATATTTACGGACCTCTCAAAAGACGCCATCTCTTTAAAGAAATCCTTCTCTAATGTCTAGAGCGAGGTATCAAGGTATACTGGAACGATGTACATGATCACACAGACTCCATTATGATGGACTTCGCTTGTCTTGTCTGGTAAATTACTGCTGGACAACAAAGAGTTAAAAGGTTTGTTTATTTAGATGTGGTGGTGCATGAGCCGGTTAATACTGGTTTGTACCAGTGTTTTGGCCGCTTTTGTTTCTGCCAGCTGATTGCCCCTTCCAGTATGAAAGTTTTCCCTCCTGGGCTCCTTCCAGTAATAATGTCCAAAAATCAGAGTCTCTTCATAGTATATCCCACAATATGGTACAATACCATTATCCAGTCCCCTTCCAGTAATAAGGTCCCCTCCTTGATCCATCCTGTAATATTGTTCCTTGTTTTGCCATTGTTCTTTAGCACATTTAAAAAAAGAAACAAAAGTTTCTTCTTACTTTTCCCCACTTTCACTATGTGCAGCGTCCTTTCATTTAGCCGGTGCAGAGGTTAGCAGCTAACATTGGTATGCTTACTATGAGTGATGCATGACATCACTGCTGTGTGCCACCTGTGACTGGCAAGTCATCATTAGCTGTCGGCCTCTGATTGGCTGGCGGTATGTATTGCAGTGCAGGGGTTCAGTGGGACTTTGTGTTGCAATACATTTCAGCTAAATATGCATCCTCAGACACACATTCAGTTAACACAGGTACTGGCGTCAGTAAGCCCCCCCCTCCCACACAGTCCCGTCATGGACACACCTTCAGCAACTGTGAATGTTACGTCCCTGCCAATACAACTGAATCATAAAAGTATACACCGTATTTTTCGGACCATAAAACGCACTTTCCCCTCCCCCCAAATGTTGGGGGAAAGTTGGGGGTGCGTCTTATGGTCTGGCTATAGGGCTGCGGCCGGGAATCAGGGTGCTGCGGTGGAGCGGGTCATCGGGGGCACGAGCAGGCAACAGCAGCGCCTGCCGTGACCACGTGGGCCCGCTCATTACATATGCACGCCCATCCCCTGCCCATTTCTCAGCGCAGAAGCCGGCGCTGCCAGGTGGGCGGGATGACACGCGGGGACGCGCGCATAGCAAAGAGCCGGCCCGCATGATCACCCCTGGCAATTACAGCCTGGAGTGATCATGTGCGGCTGTATTCACTGCCCCCCGCGCGTCATCATCAGCGCGGGGTGCAGTGAATCAGTACACTCACCCGTCCCCGTGTGTGGAGCCGTCCCCCTGCAGCACGCGATGTCTTCCTGTCTGTGCCGGTCAGCTGATCTGTGCTGGTCAGCTGATCGGCACAGACAGGAAGACATCGCGGTGCTGCAGGGGAACGGCTCCACACACGCAGGTCAGCGTGCCCGAGAGGAAGATATGATCGGTGCTGAAGGGAGTGGGGAAAAGGTGAGTATAAACGTTTATTTTTTTTATCTGTGCTATAGGATACAGGCCATATACCAGGATGGTATATGAGCACGATGGGGGCATATAGCAGGATGGGAGTATATGAACAGGATGGGGGCATATAGCAGGATGGGAGTATATGAGCAGGATGGATGGGTGGTATATGAACAGGATGGGGTTATATGAACAGGATGGGGTTATATGAACAGGATGGGGGTATATGAACAGGATGGGGGTATATGAACAGGATGGGGGTATATGAACAGGATGGGAGTATATGAGCAGGATGGATGGGGGAATATGAGCAGGATGGATGGGGGGTATATCAATAGGATGGGGGTATATGAACAGGATGGGGTATATGAACAGGATGGGAGTATATGAGCAGGATGGGGGAATATGAGCAGGATGCTGGTATATGAGCAGTATGGGGGTTTATAGCAGGATCATATACAAGGCAGGAGGATCATTACCAGGATGGGGTACCTTAGTAGAGAATTTGGGGACATTACCCCCCTAACAGTGTCAGCAGCAGATCCTTGCCCCATAACAGTGTGTCATGACCACATTTTTTTTGCTTAAAGTTTTATTTTCCTATTTTCCTCCTCTAAAACCAGGGTGCGTCTTATAGTCTGGTGCGTCTTATAGTCCGAAAAATACGGTAAATGTACAATAGTTAAACAATAATACTAATAAATATAAAGATGACAACTATGCAGATTGCAGATGTATATAAAAGTAATACATAGTATCTCCAAATATCATTATTAGAATTATTAGAATTTCCCTTTAAATTTACATACATCATCATGACGTGCCGCAATTCATCAACCAATAGCATTGCAAGATTTGAACTTAAAGAATTAAAAAAAGTCAGTTGGTGCCAGTCTGCGATTGCTCTATTAGAGATAAGACAGGCTCCTTACTCATCTGAGAAGTGACATTAATTAGATTATTAGCGGATTGTTACCTGCGGATTGAGATACACAGGTATCATTGTGTGAGGAATAAAAAAGCTGATTTACATCATTCCCGATAGTGACAATTGGGATTCTGTATTATTAGAAAACTGAAATAAACTGGACATAGGTCATAACTCTGATAACTATGAATAAATATTGAAAATTATAGATAAACTGTAATTATGGAGAAATTAGGGTGACTGTGGATTGTTAAGGTGAACTCTTAACCAGAGATCACTAGTTGCCTACTGCCTGGCCGAATTGGTATATACCAAGTGCATGCATAAAAGAATTCACACCAGAAACAGTCGGATATGAAGTCTCTTCTTGGTCACAGTAAAGATGGCACCAAACAGACTGAGGAGACTCATGCGTCCTCTTGATATAGGCTAGGGGCGTACACAAGTTCAGATATGCCCATTTAGTGGGACAGTTCATGAGCTAGCCAATGGGGAGATCCGTGTTGCTGTTGATGGGTGCGTCTGACTTCAGTGGATGAAACCATGATGATGGGAGGGACGTCATCTGGTGCATCCATGCTGATGGTTTGGTCTGTGATGTCTTCTAGCTCTTCCCTTATATGGTATCTTCTTTCATCTGGACATTCCTTGCATTCCAAGCAAGGTGTGGTGAACAGGAAATGTCAGCCATCTTTATATCTGTGTCATGTGTATGATCTGAAACCTGAATTATGTAAGGCAAATCGACATATTTCCCACAATCCCTTGTCAAGAGGTTAAATAAGTATTTGATGGAAAGGTCCTCCTCAACAGTCCCCCCTAAATACTTTATTAACCTTCTGACCCTACCGTGGTCCTCTAACAAATCAGCTCTAATGCTTTAACTGCAACCTTTTTTCATTTTTCTATCCGCTATACAAGCAATGCTAAGCCTTTGCCCCCGCTGGTACAGACTGCTGATCAGAGAGTTGATCACACACAGTTCACAGAGGCACAGGTAATGTCCCAGTCCTTAGAACAGACTATTTAATGCTGAAGAGCTCACTCCGATTTTGAGATTAATCGATTAGAAAGAGTAAGGCAATTGTAAGAATAAGCTTCTTACCGTTATGCTGCAGCTTTTAGCGTTACTGTTTCTGAAACACTGATTCTCAGTCAATATCCAAGTGCTGTCCGCGTCTTTGAGACTTTTCTACCTTAATACACCTAATTGTATCACAACACTAATGGATCTCTTCTTGTCTTGGGTCCCTAATCTACCACCAGGAGGCCTTTAACAAGATTTCCCTTATGCATGGATCCGATTACCTTCAGTAGCACAGAGTAGCACTTTTACGGCTTCAAATACCAACAATACCAGTTACCTGCAAGTGTATGTTACCCTTAAAACGTCACTTACATCCTTAAACTAATGAGCTGGTTAAGGTCAGATAATGTTTTTTTCCACCATGAGCCCTTATTTGTATAATGTTCCTGTACCCATTGTTCCCTTATCATGGTTATTTTCCATATTTCATCCCCAATCTAGAAATTCTCCATAAGGTTCTATGTGAGATAATCCAGCACTATGTGTGTTGTGACCCTCATTCTGCTGGTACAATGGACTCTTTACAGTGGTTGTTGTCTCCAGATGGGTTTTCCTTCAAGCTTCATGGAAGTTGCTGTGGTTGGGATAAGCTGGATCGGTCCACCTGATTCTGACTCGTGGCTCATTCTGACTTGTCTTTTTAGGATCACCCAGTCTCCTGGCTGGAGACCATGTGCTCCTGACACTGATTTAGGATCTGTAATTGGAGGATACACATGTTTAACACACTATATAGGCAGTTGTATACGGCTCATACATCACTGGTCAGGATATCACACTGTATCTGCAGTATCTGTGAGAAATATAATCACGTTCTAGGTACTAAACCAAAAATACCTTATATAAAGATCTAATTATTAAGGAAAACGAACATTTGTTACATGATTTTCCAGCGTTCACCATTATCTTGTGGATCGTTACATGTTTATGTTATAATCATTAAAATTCCAAACAACATATACACCCATGTGAGTATAGACACAATTAAATATTCCAATAAAGGAGGGGCAGGGATTGGGGCAATAGCCCTAAACTCTCCCTACCTCGCAGCGGAGGTCGGCACCCTATAAGGCGAATTGGCGCCCCCGCTCACCGACGGCTCCCCCTCCCTATCCCTACACTGCTAAGCTAATACGTGCTGCTAATGTCAGTGAAGAAATATAGAAACCGTGAGATACAGGGGATAAAGAGGCGTCAATATGCAATTATATATATCCAATTCATTCCCAAAGATTAAATATTCACACTCTGTATTTTACATAGCTGTTTGGTAGCTTAAATCAATATGATACAGCAAAATTGAAGGACCAAACCCTAAAAGAAATTAAATATCTCACATGTATAACATGTACCCACTGTATCAATATAATAATAAGGCCAGGTAAAGTCATGAGGAGATCTTGTCCGATCATAGGCCCTCCACTGTCCAATTCACACTCAGGCTAATAAAATAAACGCATATTTGTCAGACATTTAGCTTGAAAGAAGCCCAACGCGCTTCTCCCTTCTTCACAATGGCAGACAGGGGTTCATCAGGGGCATCCCCAGGTACTGTAAGATCTTTATAATGACCTGTGCTATAGAATATGTTCTTTTACCGCTTTTTAGGAACTCCATCTTTACATACCACCAGCACCATGAGTTTTTCAGCAGTAACGTTTTCCACACTGGATATGTTTCAGAGCAGACCTGAAAAGAAATTCACTCAACACGCACAAAACTCATATAAACCTACTCATGGTAGATGTATATGACTAATCCGCAATCACCGGAGCAGTAGAGCGGATGAGGGGGGGTGTTGCTACGAGGTCTTTACAGTTTTTCTACCTTAATAAGCACACGTCTTACAAGACTGGATGTGTCTGGCCACCTGGGTACTGAAGCAGTGGTGCTGCCCAGATCTTGTCCATCCCAACACCTTTGTCACATGGGTTACCTGGGCCATTATTGAGTAGAACGCTCATGGCACAGAAAGCTTACCGCCCTTTATCCACAGACCTTCCTCAGTCAGCTGGCTCCCTGCGTCTCACACTCCGTTCCTTGCTGAATCGCTTGTTCCTGTAAGGATTTAAGAACACAAGGAGTGACCAATGTCACGGACGACGTGACAGGAGCCACCGAGGTACTGGTCTGCATTGGTAAAGGACTCTCAACTCTAGGCCCATTCACTGCTTTTTTGTTGTGCACCTGTGCGAGCATCTCCTCCGGCTGCTGCCTATATCCACATTTTGACTATCTTACCTCTTTCCGCTCTACGAACCATAGTGATCGCAAATCTTCAACTCGTTCTCCTATTCCGATGAGAGAGGAGTGGTTTGATTTTTATTACCTCATGTTGTGTAACCTCAGCATATCCAGTGCAGAATCAACCAGCATCTTGGTATCTGGATCCATCTACGGAAAAACTCAAAATCTGCATTAGCAATGGCCTCATCTGAGACATGTTCAAAACCTGACAATTCTTGTTACATCAGAGCAATCATGAGATATATGTCTGTCTGCTGTATCCTCCTTACAGATAAAAATATAAAGACAACTTAATAGAAAAACTCAATCGATGAACAAAACCTTAAATAATGTGTGATTTTCCACATCATCTTTCCCCCCCTTTTTGAATCTATTATCCAAAACATAATTAGATTCAAAAAGTGTGTGGCCCCGGAGCTCTACATTTAGGTATAAAAGTCACATTGTATAGATTGTACCTAATCGGGAACACCAGAAATATTGTTTTTATCTGTAACTTAATAATGGAAAACCCTTTCAATGGCTTTTATAACCTTTGCTTGGACCACAGAAATCTGCATTGCAATCATTCTTTCTATAAAAAGAAAGCAGATTATTCAATACATTAAATATAAAACACAGAATTCCATAAATAATCCATATTCCTTAAATCAAATTATTGTAATTATTAATAAATTATTATGATTATTATTATTATTAATAACTATAATAATAACGTAGCACAACCTCTGGATATTGGACGTAGGGGCGTTCATATTTGAAACATTGAGATTATCAGCATCTCTGTGATACTGTCCTATAACTTGAAGGGATAAAAGAATCTAGAACAAATAAACTGGCCATGTGGGAAAACAAAATGTTGACTTGCCATAGAAAAATTATCTAACAGACTTCTATGCTTGAAAAGCTATCAATGAATCTAAACATGTCCACAGTTAACTTTTATTTCTTTGGGATAAAATTAGTAAAATAAATTATACTTTTTTCCAGTATAATTTGCAATGAATTAAATGCAGAAAGCTTTTTTTTTTTTGCTTGGGCTGCTCTTTAAGGTGTAAATTTAAATAGATAGAACTAATCCCCCCCCTGTAACCTGATACTCTAGTGGAAAAGCCTGTATTTCCCTCCTCTCTTTATTTTTTTTTTTTTTTCTCTCTCTCTGTAAGATGCAAGTTGGGGTCCATCTCTTCCCTTGGATATATAATTATTATTTATTTTATTTTCCTTTCTGCAAGACATGGATATCCCATGGATATATTTATCTATTTTATTTTTTTTTAAAACATTCAACTCTCAGGATTATTCGCCACATTCGTAATTGGAATATGTATTATTTATCATGACATCTGCCGCAAAGGTACGTTTATTTTAAGGATTTTCTCTTATTCTTTTATTGCATATTAATTAATAAGATATTGCTCCTTGTGACTGTCCTGACTCAATCCAACCTGCACACTGGATCTATATTAAGTGTCTTCCACAACTACCCAATCATACAATATTCCATCTTTTAGTGCTATAAACATTTACTAACACTTCATGTTATTCAGTGGCTGCAGTTTTGTCAGCTCCACTGAGGCCTATAGAATATGGCCCCACAGCACGATATTTCCTTCTTTGTTGGGATTGCAGCATCATGTGGGGGAGGGGAAGGTAAACTTTTTTGTTTTCCTCAACTATTTCCCCCTATATTCTATAGTCTGTACTTATACATATATATATTTATACACACACACATATGTCCTAGATCTAAGTCTAATTATAGATAAAAACACTTATTTTTCGGTCTAAGTATATAGTACTTCATCCAATCCATTGCTCAAACATTTACAGAGCACATGGTCTTCTTCACACAAATCTTTGTTTTCTTTGTCTCAATCATGCTGTAGCCATGTGCTTCGTCCACCATTTTAAAATCTTACCTAAAATGTCTGCCTCCATGACTAGCACATGGTTTATCACAGGATTGCGGCCTAGAGTCCCCACATCCCAACAAAGTCCACTTTCATCCGGATCTTTCCGGCACAACTAGACACCGCTTCATCAATATTTCCATCTTTCTTTCAAGATAAACAACACCAACAAAACCAACAAACAAAGACAGGAGGAGATGACTCACAACTGACACACAACTTGAACACTAAGTAAAGTTTTTGTTAAGTCTGCAGCAGGCGCCTCGTCACGGTGTCCCTGCCCAGTTTCTACATGGTCCGTAATTCATAAAGACACCAATGGTGTCACCCCTGGCTACAAGGTGCCCGTACCAGCCGATTCACGTCCAGCGCTTTTTCTAGACCCCAAGACACCTCATACCAATTATATCACCCAAGCTTGCGCTAAGCCCCAATGGTATCCGTACCAGCCATTTCACGTCCAGCGTTAGGCCCCAAGACTACCACGTACCAGCCACAATGCGCAACTTAAACGCTATGCCCCAATGGTATCCGTACCAGCCATTCCACGCTACACTGCGCTAGGCCCCAAGATTACCACGTACCAGCAGTCCCACGTATTTCCTTACAGAGCCATAAACTGTACCACAGGCGACAACCGTATACTATACCACAGACAAAATCCTTTACCATATCAACAAATTTGAGAGCCCGTGAAAAACACGTGCCTAACCTGACCAATTAAAACCTGCACTATATCTCTAGGTCTTGTACCAAACCGTATTAACTACTTAAGTCTCCACTAGAACCACAAACCATATCACAGGCGACAACTAACAGAACTCACAAACCCACATGCTCTCTTAATTTCCCCTCTTCACAAATACACACAACAGACAGCAGGCAACTGAATATGTGACGGTTCTTCCGAGATTAATATGGCCAATAGCCGTGAGACCCGTCTGCCCGTCAACAGATACCCCAACAAACCGGACACAGTCAGGCAATCAGTGCCACACACCCCACCGAGACCACGGGAAGACTACAGATTATGAAAAATCAGCAGACCTACCGTACTCTCGTTAGGAAGTGATCAATTTCCTGGGGTGTCCAGCACGTCATGCCATTCCAGTTGCCGGTTCATCAGGATTTCAGGTGTTTCCGTCTATTGGCTCCACGTTGGGCACCAATAATGTTAAGGTGAACTCTTAACCAGAGATCACTAGTTGCCTACTGCCTGGCCGAATTGGTATATACCAACTGCATGCATAAAAGAATTCACACCAGACACAGTCGGATATGAAGTCTCTTCTTGGTCACAGTAAAGATGGCACCAAACAGACTGAGGAGACTCATGCGTCCTCTTGATATAGGCTAGGGGCGTACACAAGTTCAGATATGCTCATTTAGTGGGACAGTTCATGAGCTAGCCAATGGGGAGATCCGTGTTGCTGTTGATGGGTGCGTCTGACTTCAGTGGATGAAACCATGATGATGGGAGGGACGTCATCTGGTGCATCCATGCTGATGGTTTGGTCTGTGATGTCTTCTAGCTTGACCAGGGGTCTTCCCTTATATGGTATCTTCTTTCATCTGGACAATCCTTGCATTCCAAGCAAGGTGTGGTGAACAGGAAATGTCAGCCATCTTTATATCTGTGTCATGTGTATGATCTGAAACCTGAATTATGTAAGGCAAATAGACATATTTCCCACAATCCCTTGTCAAGAGGTTAATTAAGTATTTGATGGAAAGGTCCTCCTCAACAGATGACTATGGAGAACACTGGTAACTTCCACTTAGCAATGGTGGTTACTAAAGTGCTGTGCAATGGCAAGGTGCCAGACTCTCCACCAAGAATATTAGCAGATGGACAGGTAACCTGGCATTTTAAAATTTCATTAACATATAATGTTTATATCACACATGTAGTGGAAATGTGAAGCTTATTGTACTGGATCATCGGTTACTATACAGGGAGGTTCAGGATATATACAGGTGTTTATATGGGGGATCATAGTAGAACACTATAATACAAGTACAAAGTTTTTATTTTATCACAGCACACAGGCACAATCTGACGTATATGACCACCTAAAGGTATTTTTATTTCAGAAATAATCTATAGTCTTGTTTACCCGAAATAGCTCCATTACGATCAACGGTTCATGTCTGGTAATGCAAGACCTGAGACAATGGGGGAGAGAGGCAGTTCTGCCATACGTGTCATATGTGAAATTTAGGGTGATTTTCTTATGTCTAGGGCTATACATTAGCTGGGTAGTATTACCCTAAAGGGGACTCTTTAGAAAGAGTCCTGCATTGTATATTCAGGAATAACCTTTTCTGTATATTAGTTTCCAGAGAGAAGAGGAAGAATGGCCATGAGGAAGCGGAAGAGAGAACTGATCGCCCTTTATGAAGAGGAGTGGTAAGTAGATGAGATAACACCACAGCAGTCATCATCCATAAACTTACACCAGTAATCCATAAAGAACAGTACAAATCACCACTACACATAGTATATACCATTTACAGCACACAACTATATCAGATTCCCTATGGAGAAAACACATAGAATAAAAGGCTGGATTGTTGGAAAGACAATGCTCACAATCAGTTTTTGACAAATATTTCATTTTCGATGAACCAGCTCACTATGTGTGTAGAGAAGTAGCAGCCGCAACCAGCACTATATGTTCTTGTAGTACTTTCCACATCAATCTATGGCACTTATGTAGGTCGGCCATTCCCATCCTATATAAATTAGCCTTGTGCCGCACACATAGCTTAGTGGAGTTACACTTTTGGTATTGTTTACTGCAGGTGTCATGTTAGTGACTTCTACATTTCTAAATCATGATCATAAATAATCAGTCAATACAAACTGCTATCAATGTGCATCAGTGATCAACAGACCCCATGTAATAAAGCACAAGTGTGAATGAGCCCAAAACACATAGAAATCAATGAGAAATTCTCACTTGGCCACAGATACACAAAGGCAGAAGTACAGGATGGCCCAAATATTGTTATTACAGTTCTTACAGCTCAGAACACGTGTAGCCATAGTACGGCCGTGTGTATAAGGCCTAATACTAAGACACCAAGTGGAAGAAGATGGACGAGGACAACCCGCAGCCTGAAGAGCGGGCAACTTTCTTCACACTTCTAGGTAAGTCTCATTGCACCTTCCAAGGATCCCAGACACAAAGTATTAGATTAGATGATATTTATTTCAAGATTTATCTACTGCATGTGTGAAATGTTATAGAAACATGTTGTGAAAGTGTTCTCTCTCAGATTTTATATGATTTCACTTCATTTTGTGCAGTCATTTCCCATGACTTCAAGGTGTTTTATACTGGATTTTTGGTGAAGGTGTACCGCCCCGCGGACTCGGCTGCGACCGCCGAGCAGCTCGGATCTGTGCTTGCACTGCGGGTGGTGGCTCGAGCCTCTCACGGACCCGGGGGTCACGTTGCTCTGCAAGGGAGTTGGCGCTACAAGCGGGGACTTGGGTGAGGAGTTCCATGCTCGGGGCCGCAGTGGTTTGATTTTGGGATGTAAGTTCGTGACGCCACCCACGGGTTGTGGTGATTGTAGACACCACCGCTGCAGTAAAGGTATGGGGGCTCCCGGGAGCGGTGTAATGGCGCAGCTAGGTGTTGACCCCTCCGTGGGTAGGGGGTGTTGGTCCCGGGGCCCGGTAGGCGAGGGCCGGGGTACAGGGTGAAGTGTTGCAGTGCGGTGCGCGGCCCGAAGGCACTGGTGTACTCACTATGACACAAGACACCGGAGTCTCTGGTAAACCAAACGGAGTGATGAACGGGGCCCGCAGCCGGCTGCAGCTTCTCCCAGAATAGGTTGCTGGTTTCCGCCTTTCTCCTGCACCTCTGTGTGTAAATGTTTGACTCCTATGCCTAGACACCGGTAGACCGCTCCCCGAAATGCATATGCCGTAGGAGCCCGTTTGCCCGCAGACTTTGGCCCTTTGGGTCTCTATGCCTTGGCGGTGGCTTAACCCTGTATGGTTGAGCTGTTGTCTTCTAACGGGACTTGTGTGGGATAGGTCCTTAAGTCCAGTCCGCAATCAGTTGATTCAACTCGGGCCTGTCGGTTCAGGGCTTTGTACTGGGTCTGAGTACCCCTCCTGGTGCTCCGGTTTCCAATCGGTTCCCCGGTTCGGTACCGGCGGGCCACCGCCTGATCCCGCTCCCTACGGTTCTACCAGCTGTAATCCCAGCTCCTGCAGGCGGCCACCACCGTCTGCTTCCTTGCCAGTGGTGACTGGGCTCTGACCCAGCCACCTGAGTAGTCTCTTGGCAGGCCTGGAAACAGAACTGCCGTGAACCAGACTGCTCTACACCTCCTCCTGACTACTCTCCTCACGACCTTGAACTTGACTGAGTGTTTTCCCGCCTCCAGGTCTGTGAACTCCTCGGTGGGCGGAGCCAACCACCTGGCTCCGCCTCCCCTGGTGTGGACATCAAACCTGGAGGGTAGTGACAAGGCTTTTAGTTTGACTGATGTCACCTAACCGGGAGGGGGTGTGGTGTTGTGTGTGACTACCTGGAACGACCTGACTAGTCCTGGGCGTCACATTCCCCCTTGGTTTAATGCAGACCGTCCGCGGGCTGCCCGTCCATCACCGGTTTATTTTTTTTTGCTTCTGGAAAACAGAAAAACGGGAACATGGTACAAGCATAATAACATTTGTACAAACTGTCAAATTTTTAGATCTTCCCTTACGAGAGGCACATACTTAAACGTTACGATAACATTTTTATTAACACGGGAAACGGGTCCGCTGTCACCCACCAAAACAACCTAGCCTTGATGCTGTCCCTAAGAAGTGGGCAGCACCCCTTTTCCCCAGGAACGGGCCCAGGTGTTTTAACAGGACGGGTGCAGGTTTCACAGTCCTTTCAGGGGCCCCACATCCAGGGGACCCCTGACTCGGAGGATGGGCACCGGTTGTAGTGGTGGCGGACCTCGGCCAACAGCTTCCCGCAGGCCCATCCTCCAGTCTGCCTCTCCGGAGGTGGTGAAACCGGACGGCCAGTTAAGGGGGGGGGGAGTATTATTTACAAACCCAATAGTTTTTGGGTGGCCTGCAAGTTCTCGGCCTTGTACTTTGTAAAATGGGGGCAACAAAAGTCCCAACAGGGACGGGCAGTCAGGGTCCCAACGGGGACTTCAACATGGTAGCCGGGAACCGCTACCGCACTTTAACTTTCTTTCTCATACTTCCTCCTCAATCAAGACCTTGGAGCTGTACGGTGGGGGAGGGGACTGGGGCCGCCTTGGAACATTACGGCTCTCCTTCCTCTTCACATTGAAGGTAAACCAGCCCCTCTCCCCACAGTGACGCGTGTATGTCACCAGATCACCGGGTAGCAAGTCACGGTCCGGGTGACCCATCGGGAGGTGGAAGTTAACGTCCCAACAGGATACAAAGTTTTCGGCCTCCAGGCCCGGTTCAAAGACGATCCCCCATCCACGCTGGGGGTCAAACCAGCGGACTTGGCCTTCATAGGTCTGGCCCTGCACCCGGAAGGTGGCACTCCGCAAATTCTCCTTTTCGCAGATGGTGCGGGCCAGCACCTCTGCTCTCTGCCGTTCAATTTCTCGGCCCAGTTGGTTCGGCTGCCGCTCCCAATACGGAGCATCCGTATGCTCCCGCTGTGCAAGGGTCGGGCCCTGCCGGAGCTCCCCCGTACCAGCTACGACCGGTACCTTTGAGGCTGGGGAGCCCTGCAGTGACGTGGCCTGTATTGCTGCTCTGCAGCGGCAACCCTGCGCTGCCTGAGCCGAGGCATGGGGTTCGGGAGCGACGGGCCTCACCTGCCGGGTCTTCTTCCGGACAGCTTCCACCTTCTCCGTGGCCGGGTGGACTGCCGGGGCCGGGACCTAAATTAGGCGCGGTCACTTCCGGGACCGGCGGCTTCACCTCGCGGATGGGCACCTCCTGGGGAACCCTCCACGGCAATGGGATCGGTGCAGGCTGCACGAAGGGCCGTCCACTGGCGGCGTCCACAGGCTTGTCCTCATGAGCAGATGGGATGGACTCCGCGGCCGGTTTCGGGGGCAGCAGCAACCGATACGGACGGCGGGGGAAGCAGCAGGGTGAGCGGGAGCAGACCGGGCCCCTCAGCCGCAGCAGCCGTTCCCTCGGGGACACAGGGACGTGGGTCGCCTACTTGCTCCTCCAACACTGACGCCACCTCGCGCTTCCGCACGGCCGCAGCTACTTCCTGCATTTCGGCCACCCACCTTTCCATGAGGAACCGGACTGGGGCCTGTAGACAGCAACACATCTGCCTCGTCCGGGCTTCCACCCACGCCGCTGTTCCTGGTGTGGTCTCCGGGATTTCGAGTTTGCCGGACGGGATGGACATGCTGCTCGGTGGATGTCCAGGAACCAGACGGGTAGAAGAGTCCTGGCGTCACTGCCTTTTATCTCCTCAGTCACATGAGGCCGGATCTTCACCCGCCCCCCCTTTGTGTTTTCCGAGCACTTCACTTGCTTTTTGCTCCGCTCCACTCTCAGGGGGCGGGGCTTCATCTTCGCGCTCTTTCTGTTTAGGGAAGATGGCTCGGGCGGGAACTTTTCGCGCCCAAGATGGCGGATTATCCAATTTTTCACCGGCACGCCGCTAACAACAATCCCAAGGCGCACTTCCACAGGTAAGTGGACGGTTTTATCCTGTTCGCAGACTCCAGAAGAGTCGATGTGTACTGCCCCGCGGGCTTGTTTGCGGCCGCCGAGCCGCTCGGATCTGTGCTCGTACTGTGGGTGGTGGCTCGAGCCTCTCACGGACCCGGGGATCACGTCACTCTGCAAGGGAATTGGCGCTACACGCAGGGACTTGGGTGAGGAGTTCCACGGCCGGGGCCGCGGTGGTTTAATTTGGGATGTAAGTTCGTGACGCCACCCACGGGTTGTGGTGATTGTAGACACCACCGCTGCGGTGAAGGTATGGCCCTTTGGGTCTCTATGCCTTGGCGGTGGCTTTACCCTGTATGGTTGGGCTGTTGTCTTCTAATGGGACTTGTGTGGGATAGGGCCTTAAGTCCAGTCCGCAATCAGTTGATTCGACTTGATCCTGTCGGTTCAGGGCTTTATACTGGGTCTGAGTACCCTTCCTGGTGCTCCGGTTTCCAATCAGTTCCCCGGTTCGGTACCGGCGGGCCACCGCCCGACCGCGGTTCCTACGGTTTCACCGGCTGAAATCCCAGCTCCTGCAGGCGGCCACCACCGTCTGCCTCCTTGCTAGTGGTGACTGGGCTCCAACCCAGCCACCCGAGTAGTCTCTTGGCAGGCCTGGACACAGGACTGCCGTGAACCAGACTGCTCTACACCTCCTCCTGACTACTCTCCTCACGATCTTGAACTTGACTGAGTGTTTTCCCGCCTCCAGGCCTGTGAACTCCTCGGTGGGTGGAGCCAACCACCTGGCTCCGCCTCCCCTGGTGTGGAAATCAAACCTGGAGGGTGGTGACAAGGCTTTTAGTTTGATTGATGTCACCTAACCGGGAGGGAATATGGTGTTGTGTGTGACTACCTGGGACGACCTGACTAGTTCAGGGCGTCACAAGGGCACTTTGATGAATCGCCCCCAATGTTCTTCAGAAAAGCTGCTTTTCACTCTCCAGAATCAGTCACTTTTTTGCTCTTGGCTTACTACAATATAATGTCTCATAGAGGATTGACAGCATGTTGCTTTACTGCATTTAATGTGAGATTGGTATATTTTAGAAGATGTAGATTAAATAGCTCATAGTGAATTAATCTTATTTCTATCATTTTTGTAGAAGATGAATACGTTAAGTGCTTTCTAACCATGACCAGCTGCATTAAGATTTCAGACAAGGTATTATTGTAGTGAGGGATAGAAAAACATCCAGATTTGAGAAGATCCATCATTAAGAGTCTTGTGTTGCTGTAATACTGGACAGACAAGGATATACTGAGCATATACAGTGTATATGTAAATGTATAATATAAAGCCTCTACCTCTGCTTCTTATCCCACTAGGATCTCCTCGCCATGGTCTTCACATACTTCAGAAGAGCAGGACTGTGCACTGTGGAATATAGAACTTACTTCTTTCCATCTGTGAGTTGCTTCTGACATTAAATACATTTAGAAAGTAATTCTATCCATGATTGATGCAACTAAAATAGATTTTCTTTCATTTATTTGATTTCATTATATTTCCTTCCAGTCTTTTAGCCAACCAGTTTGAAGAGGATGTTCTATATCACCAGGAGATCTACTGCTGGGCTCTCGGATGGACGTGGACTTTGAAGAACAATCGGCTCCTGCACTTACGTGACGTTTTGTTCACCATAATGGGATTTCGTGCTTAGGTTGATCGGGCCACCTGTGATCTGGTTAATAAGCTAAACATGAATATTATAAGCTTTAATTAAAAGCCTGTGGTAATTATAATAACATATATGATATTTCATATAGATCATGGCACAAGGCCCTGACCATTGGTCATGGAAGAGTCACAGTAATGTCCATCATAGCTGGGCAGTAGATTGGTTCAGAAGGAATGATGCCCCATCCTGCTCTCTGTGTAACACCGATCCATCCAAGAGGGAAGAGGCCAAGAACATCTAATGCCGGACAGACAAAGAGGAGGAACTCGAAAAAGCAGGTTCATGCACATCTGTGGTAAATATAACACGTGTGTGTAATTTTAAGATAAATTTATAGTTAAATATATTCACGATTAAGATAATTATTTTGGATGCATGTAACAAGATGAATCTTCCTCTAAAAATGTGAAAAATGGTGACCACTCTATCATTATGCTTGTTAAAAAAAAAATGTACTGCCTTACTCTTAGTAATGAGAAGTTGCTAAAGAAGGACTTAGTAACATTAACATGTTATAACATTTTCTTCTATTAATTATTTAAAAAAATTTAGATGTACTGCTGCCAGGATGGGGAACATTACTGCCGGAAGATGAACATAGCTGGACCTACAAAGAGAAAAACATCTAGAAGACATGACAGATGAAGGACTGAAAGGAGAGAAGTTCCTTAATAGTCACACACAGGAAAGCACTCACACTCCCACATATACCACTGTACACAGACACTACACTCACACATACCATAGCTACAAATAAAGACACAATCACCACACACACACACTCACATTACATATTGTACACAGACATACACACACACAATATACTGTACACACAGACTATATGCTGTAAACACACTTGTATTTTAGAGGTAGCCTCCCTTAGAATGTCTGCATGAAGGGCAGTACAGCGGCCATGGTTTCCCTACAGGTTTCCCCCCTGGCGGGCTTTTCTGTCCTGAGTGTTGCTGTACGCTCTTTGAGTGATGGCAAGTTTAACCTTTAAAACCCCTAATGAGCATTTAAAAATGGATCACAGCAATAAATTAGCACTGCATGCCCTTTAAATTCTTCTCTCCACATAGTTTCTTCTAGGTACCTGGTTGTGCAGGGAACTACAGTTGGCCTCATTAACGTAAAGGGGTTAGCTATAGAGTAAGTGGGTTACTTAAATTGTGTCACTCTCACTATGTGCAGCGTCCTTTCCTTTAGCCGATGCAGAGGTTGGCAGCTAACATTGGTGTGCTTACTATGAGAGACGCATGACATCACTGCTGTGTGCCACCTGTGACTGGCAAGTGATCATTAGCTGCAAGCCTCTGATTGGCTGGCGGTATGTATTGCAGTGCAGGGATTCAGTGGAACTTTGTACCGCAATACATTTCAGCTAAATATGCATCCTCAGACACACATTCAGTTGACACAGGTACTGGCGTCAGTAAGCCCCCCCTCCCACACAGTCCCGTCATGGACACACCTTCAGCGACTGTGATTGTTACGTCCCTGCCAATACAATCGAATCATAAAAGTATATAAATGTACAATAGTTAAACAATAATAATAAATATAAAGATGACAACTATGCAGATGGATATAAAAGTAATACATAGTGTCTCCCAATATCATTATTAGAATTTCCCTTTAAATTTACATACATCATCATGACAAGTGCCGCAATTCATCAACCAATAGCATTGCAAGATTTGAACTTAAAGAATTACAAAAAAGTCAGTTGCTGCCAGTCTGCGATTGCTCTATTAGAGGTAAGACAGGCTCTTTATTGATCTGAGAAGTGACATTAATTATTTCAAATCTGTTTTATTGATGAAACTGTTGTCAACATACAAATATATCATTTGTGCAATTACAATACATAAACATAATTTTCTCAATGCCGGGATCACATCCAGAAATTGTTACATTACTAAATTTCTTGGAATTCTTCAAATTATCTTTGTGCTATTACCATACAACCACTTATAAATTATAGGTCAGAATTCCCACTTCTTTTGACTTCCCGTATCCCAATATACTCATTCTCCTTGTGTGTCTATTGTCTTATGAATTATTGATAAATCTTTTCATATAAAAAATGAAACTAGAAAAATGCAGATTAATGTTCAGAAAAGAAAGAAAGAAGAGGAAAGATACAAGCATAAAGAAGAGGAAATTAGAGAGAAGGGGGGAGAAGGGGGAAAGCAAGAAAAGAAAAGAAAAAAGGGGGGGGGAAGGAATGAGACTCCCCACCGTTTCTCAGTTCAAAAAGCTCGCCAAACTCTCCACAAACTCTGGGGACTCCATGAACATAATCCATGGTCTCCAAACTGTAGTAAATTTTTCTGTGTTCCCATTTAGTTCTGCTGTCAGCTCCTCCATTCTCTGGAGGTTTGTCATCTCCTCCAACCAATCCAGCACCGTAGGGCATCTAGTCTGTTTCCAAAATCGTGGGATAATCATACGGGCAGCCACCAGGCAAAATCGCAACATGTCCCTTTTTTGTGTTTTAATAGCTCCTGGGAGCATAGAAAGAAGAGCAACCTGGGGGGATTTTTCTATTTCACCTCCGCTCATCTTTTTGTACAGGTAGAACACTGAGTCCCAAAAGGGTTGCAGCTTAGTACAGCTCCACCATATGTGTAGCATTGTACCTGTGTCTGTGCCACACCTCCAGCACACATCAGACACAGAGGGAAATATAGCATGTAATTTAGTCGGGTAATGGTACCACCTTGTGAGAATTTTATAACTTTTCTCTTGAGCGGCGCACGCCAAGGAAAGCTTGTGGGTCCACAGGTACGCTCTGCTCCAATCGTCCTCTGGAATATCCTCTCCCAGTTCCTCTCCCCACCTACAGACAAAGTGAGGTTTATCCACCCTATTTCTCTGGTTCAGCATTTTATAAATGAGTGAGATGCCATGTCCAGGTGATGACCCCTGTAAAAATATTTTTCAAAAGGAGTAGGGGGTGTCCTCATCCTTCTCTCCCTGTCCTGGTATGAGAGGAAAGATTTCAACTGCATATATTCCATCCAGGAAATCTCTCTCCCTGTGGCCTGCATGGAAGTATAAGTTGGTAGGGTGTGTCCCTGGAGCAAGTGATAAAAACGAGTATCATCCGCCCGAGTAAATCCCCCGAATCTATGGGAGTGGAGTCCTGGGGGGAACTTCTTATTACCGAATACGGGGGTAAGTGGGCCCTGCTCCTGAGAGAGAGATCCCTTTTTTATCTCTCCATCCCACATCCCCATCGCTGTCCGCGTGAACTCCATTCCTTTCGCTATCTGGATCCTACTTTCTTTCTCTAACCATGGAAGTAAATGTAAGGGAGTTCCCAGCACATCCTGTTCAATCACCACCGATTGTTTCGAATTACCATGAAAATGCCAGTCCAGTAATCTCGTTAGGATAGCTGCCTTGTAGTATAACTGAAAATTTGGGAGCCCCTCCCCCCTGTCACTTTTGTGTCTGGTCAGAGTTTTAATTCCTGTTCGGGGTCTCCTGTTCCCCCAGACAAACCCAGACAAGGCTGTCCGGATCTTGGAGAAGTAAATTAGCGGTAGCTGTATGGGTATTGTCTGAAACAGGAACAGGAACCTCGGTAACACATCCATTTTTATCGCGTTTATACGCCCAAACCACGTCAATCTCTTTTTGTCATATTTCTTTAAGTCCCTGATTGTCCTTTCTAATAAGGGGAAAAAATTGTGATGTACAATTTTTGCTGGATCCCTAGGTACCATAACTCACAGATATTTTAAAACTGACGGTTGCCACTTAAAAGGGAAGTTTTGTGATACTCTCGCAAGGTCTTCTGCCGATAAAGTCACATTCATGGCCTCTGATTTGGAAAAATTTACTTTGAAGTTGCTTAAGTTGCCAAACTCTTCGAACTCCTTAAGCAAGGACGGGAAGGATATGTGTGGTTGGGAAATGAACATGAGAAGGTCATCCGCGAATAGAGCCAGCTTACGGCTCTCCCCCCCGCCTCTATCCCGTGGATGCTTGTGTTGTTTCTCAGGGCGACCGCAAGGTGCTCCATGACTATGACGTATAAGAGGGGCGACAGTGGATATCCCTGTCTCGTTCCATTGTGGACCAGAAAGGATGATGATAGAAACGCATTTGTCCTGACTTTTGCTGAGGGTCTCGTATACCCAAAAATTTCTGACCCAAACCCACCTGTCTCAAGGCTGCCATCATAAAACTCCAACTGACCCGGTCGAAGGCCTTCTCCGCGTCCACTGAAAGTAAACACATGGGGAGAGACTGAGCCCTCGACCGAGCCATCAGGAGGAACAATTTGTTGGTGTTGTCCCGTGCCTCCCGGCCTTTTACAAATCCCACCTGGTGCGTATGTATTATCCCAGGCAGGGACAGGGCAAGTCTGTTGGCAAGTGCTTTAGAGAAAAATTTCAAATCTAAATTAATCAGTGAGATGGGTCTGTAATTTGTAACCAGCAAGTGGTCCTTTCCTGGTTTGGGGATAACACATATGTGTGCTTCAAGAGACTGCGCTACCCACTGGGAGTTTTCAGATATGGAGTTAAATACTTTGGTCATGAACGGGGATAACTGAGTCTGAAAAAGTTTATAGAACTTGGGGGTAAACCCGTCCGGACCTGGGCTTTTGCCTGAGGGAGAATCCCTGATAATAGATGCCACTTCTGTCTCTGTAAAGTCTGCTTCTAGGTTTTCAACCTCAGTATTGGGTATAGTCGGCAGGGCTGTTTTAAGTATGTAATCATTTATTTTAGTCTCCAGAGCTTCTTGTGGCATATCCCCAAATTTGCCCCTTATGTTGTAAAGGTCACTATAATATTTTTGAAACTGCTCCGCTATGTGGATTGGGTTCTGAGTCAAAAGGCCGTCCGATTTTTTGATCGTAGGGATGTGACTGGGGTCCCCCCTCGGATGTAATAACCTAGAAGTGACATTAGTTAGATTATTAGCAGATTGCTACCTGCGGATTGAGATACAGAGGTATCATTGTGTGAGGAATAAAAATTCTGATTTACGTCATCCCCGATAGTGACAGTTGGGATTCTGTATTATTAGAAGACTGAAATAAACGGGACATAGGTCATAACTCTGATAACTATGAATAAATATTGAAAATTATAGATAAACTGTAATTATGGAGAAATTTGGGTGACTGTGGATGACTATGGAGAACACTGGGTCACAACCTCCACTCCCAACAATGGTGGTTACTAAAGTGCTGTGCAATGGCAAGGTGCCGGACTCTCCAACAAGAATATTAGCAGATGGACGGGTAGCCTGGTATTTTAAAATTTCATTAACATATAATGTTTATATCACACATGTAGTGGAAATGTGAAGCTTATTGTACTGGATCATCGGTTACTATACAGGGAGGTTCAGGATATATACAGGTGTTTATATGGGGGATCATAGTAGAGCACTATAATACAAGTACAAAGTTTTTATTTTATCACAGCACACAGGTACAATCTGATGTATATGACCACCTAAAGGTATTTTTATTTCAGAAATAATCTATAGTCTTGTTTACCTGAAATAGCTCCATTACGGTCAATGGTTCATGTCTAGTAATGCAAGACCTGAGACAATGAAGGAGAGCGGCAGTGCTGCCATACGTCTCATATGTGAAATTTAGGGTGATATTCTGATATCTAGGGCTACACATTAGCTGGGTAGTATTACCCTAAAGGGGACATAAAGAACAGTACAAATCACCACTACACATAGTATATACCATTTACAGCACAGAACTATATGAGATTCCCTATGGAGAAAACACATAGAATAAAAGGCTGGATTGTTGGAAAGACAATGCTCACAATCAGTTTTTGACAAATATTTCATTTTCGATGAACCAGCTCACTATGTGTGTAGAGAAGTAAAAGCTGCGGCCAGCACTATATGTTCTTGTAGTACTTTCCACATCAATCTATGGCACTTATGTAGGTCGGCCATTCCCATCCAATATAAATTAGCCTTGTGACGCACACATAGCTTAGTGGAGTTACTCTTTTGGTATTGGTTACTGCAGGTGTCATGTTAGCGACTTCTACATTTCTAAATCATGATCATAAATAATCAGTCAACACAAACTGCTATCAATGTGCATCAGTGATCAATAGACCCCATGTAATAAAGTGTGAATGAGCCCAAAACACATAGAAATCAATGAGAAATTCTCACTCGGCCACAGATACACAGAGGCAGAAGTACAGGATGGCCCATAGATTGTTATTACAGTTCTTACAGCTCAGAACACGTGTAGCCATAGTACGACCGTGTGTATAAGGCCTAATACTAATATATATCTCTTCTATCACAGCTCACTGTCCACCGCCCAGGAAGACACCAAGTGGAAGAAGATGGACGAGGACATCCCGCAGCCTGAAGAGCGGGCAACTTTCTTTACACTTCTAGGTAAGTCTCATTGCACCTTCCAAGGATCCCAGACAGACAGACACAAAGTATTAGATTATATGATATTTATTTCTAGATTTATCTACTGCATGTGTGAAATGTTATAGAAACATGTTGTGAAAGTGTTCTCTCTCAGATTTTATATGATTTCACTTCATTTTGTGCAGTCATTTCCCATGACCTCAAGGTGTTTTATACTGAATTTTTGGTGAAGGCACTTTGATGAATCGCCCCCAATGTTCTTCAGAAAAGCTGCTTTTCACTCTCCAGAATTGGTCACTTTCTTGCTCTGGCCTTCCTACAATATAATGTCTCACAGAGGATTGACAGCATGTTGCTTTACTGCATTTAATGTGAGATTGGTATATTTTAGAAGATGTAGATTAAATGGCTCATAGTGAAATAATCTTATTTCTATCATTTTTGTAGAAGATGAAAACGTTAAGTGCTTTCTAGCCATGGCCAGCTGCATTAAGATTTCAGACAAGGTATTATTGTAGTGAGGGATAGAAAAACATCCAGATTTGAGAAGATCCATCATTAAGACTCTTGTGTTGCTGTAATACTGGACAGACAAGGATATACTGAGCATTTACAGTATATATGTAAATGTATAATATAAAGCCTCTACCTCTGCTTATTATCCCACTAGGATCTCCTCGCCATGGTCTTCACATACTTCAGAAGAGCAGGACTGTGCACTGTGGAATATAGAACTTACTTCTTTCCATCTCTGTGAGTTGCTTCTGACATTAAATACATACATTGCAGCCACTCAGTTCTATCTGGATGCAAGTAATCTGGATAGATCCTTGTCCGGTCTGATTATGGAGTTGTTGGAGTTTGTGTTGACGCACAACTTCTTCATTTTTCGGGACCGGTTCTTCCTCCAGCGGCGCGGCACTGCGATGGGGGCGGCTTGTGTGCCGTCCTACGCAAACCTCTTTCTCGGGTTTTGGGAGAGGGAGGTTTTCGGGGACGGCGTGCCGGCGAGCTCCCATGCGCAGTGCTGACTTCGCTATATAGACGACATTCTTGTCGTCTGGGTTGGAACCGGTCCTGAACTTGAGGATTTTGTGCGTCGACTCAACTCCAATGACTGGAACATCTTATTAACTCATCAGATCAGGCAGAGGGTCATTGATTTTCTTGACATCCGGATTTCCATCGAACTGAGTGGCACTGTATCTACTACCATCTTTCGTAAGTCCACCGCGGTCAATTCCATCCTCCATGCCACCTCGGGACACCCTAGGTCAACGGTAAATGCAATTCGAACGGGCCAGTTTCTGCGCTTGCGCAGACTGTGCTCCTCGGATTGCTCCTTTGAGGTCGAATCAGGGGATATGAGGGAGAGATTCATAAACAGGGGCTACAGCAGCAGATCCATAAAACGAGGCTATCAACGGGCTAAATTCTCGAGACGTGACCACCTATTATCTGGGAAGAATATGACAGCAAAATCAACTAACCCAATAGCCAGATTTATCTCCACCTACTGTACACAGTGGGAACAGATAAGGGGAGTGTTAAGTAAACACTGGGCAATCCTTCAAACGGAACCTGCCCTGGAGGGATATTTGCCCGATCGTCCTATGATGACAGCAAAGAGGGGTAAGAGTCTTAAAGACATATTAGTGCATAGTCACCATGTTGTGAAGGCACCCTCCCTCTTTGGCTGCGGTCCCCAGCGAGTTGGCTGTTATCCATGTGGTTGTTGCCATGGATGCAAAATATTGTCAGGGCCACTACCTTCTGCTCCGCTGATGGCCTTAGAGAATTTTCAATCCGGGAATATATTTCTTGCAACACATCTGGCATGATTTATTATGCCACATGTGGTTGCGATAAAATATATATCGGATTGACCTCCCGGGAACTCCGTATTCGTACAAGGGAGCATGTACGCGACATTTTGGCTGCCAAGGAGGCCATCAACCCAGAATCCCTCAAGACGATCCCCCGCCACTTCAGGGAGGTCCAAAATTGTGACCCTACATCCCTGAAGGTGCGTGGGATCGATAGAGTACACCTTGGGATTCATGGGGGAGATCTGAAAAAGCGCCTGGCACAAGTGGAGTGTCGGTGGATCTTTACTCTTGGAACCATGTCCCCGCATGTACTAAATGAACGACTTACCTTTGCCCCGTTTCTGTAAAGACTCAGGTTCCCCCCGTGCATGACGTCGTTTTGCTCATGGTTGGTCCTCCTTGTACATAGGAGGGTTACCTCTATTTTGTATATATATATTTATATTTGGTGCAGTTGCCCATTCAGCAGGTGTTACTGCATATGGGCTACTGCACTTATTAGCATTTTTAGGCTTGTTTTTGTGATCTGTTCAGTGATCTCTGGTTCTTAATTTTAACAGTGGTCTCTTTTGGTTTCTTAGCTTATATTGATCCATCCCCTGTGACTTCCAGCCCTCATCTTCATGGCCCCCCCCCCACCTACCCTCTTGCCTACCAGAAGACATATGATCGACAGAGATGGAAGCCTTCCTAACAAGCAAGCTTTGAACTTGATGTCCATTTCATCGGATTTACTAACAAGCATGCATTGTAGCTCATTTATAGTTACATCTATGACTGTTATGTAACTTTATGTGGCCTTTATTGTATCATCTTACTGTATCTTTTTATATATAACATTGCATTTAAGAGCTCTTTACATGCCTGTACTTTTCTCTTAGCTATGATTATTCACGTCTTCCATTCTCTTCTTTCCTTGTTGCTTATCTGCCCCGGTTTTGATATCTTGCGTTGGATAATCTTCCCTGGCAGACCGTGGAGGGATCTCGCGACTTTGCGGGACTATCGCCGCTTACTTGTTGTGGGGGTGTTAGTCTCTATTACCTGGTTAGAGGTTGGCCGTGTGACGCGCTAGTTGGAGGTATCCTCCCCTTGGCCGTGTGACGCGCTAGTAGGAGGTATCTGCCCCTTGGCGCGACCGTTGTGGCGTCCTTGGCAGCGGAGACCGGAAGTGTTTGTGACGTCACAGGAAGTTTTCTTCCATCCGGCCTCCGCTGCCGACGCTTCACCGCGGCGTGACCTGGCGTGCTACTCACCTTTATGTAATGATGAGGGGGCGTTTTAATGGGGTTTGGTGTCCTTTATAAGCCCATACATCTCACTAGTTTTATCTGTCCCCCGACGAAGCACATCAAGCGAAACACGTGTTGGGACGTCGGTCCCCACGTGCTACCCCGGTTTTCTGTGATCCATCATCCTGGTAGGTACACTGCCCTGTGGGCTACACTTGGATTTACTTGGCTCATTAGGTTATTATACACCTTTGGGCGATTATCTACCGGGTGGTCATTCTTTACCCTGGGAAGGTGTTTGGATCTCTTGGAAGATTTGTTCTCCTCTATTTTCTTCCGGGACACAAGGGGTGTATTCCCCTTCAGCACTTATCCTCTCTGGTCCTTTTCTATATCATTTTGATTTGTTATTGACACATCTACAGCATTATTTAAATAAAATGTTTTATACATTTATAACCATGGCTTGTTTGAGTGTCTCCTCTACTTGGCAAATTTAAAGACTCTCTTGTTTGGGTTCTGACATTAAATACATTTAGAAAGTAATTCTATCCATGATTGATGCAACTAAAATAGATTTTCTTTCATTTATTTGATTTCATTATTTTTCCTTCCAGTCTTTTAGCCAACCAGTTTGAAGAGGATGTTCTATATCACCAGGAGATCTACTGCTGGGCTCTTGGATGGACGTGGACTTTGAAGAACAATCGGCTCCTGCACTTACGTGACGTTTTGTTCACCATCATGGGATTTCGTGCTTAGGTTGATCGGGCCACCTGTGATCTGGTTAATAAGCTAAACATGAATATTATAAGCTTTCATTAAAAGCCTGTGGTGATTATAATAACATATGATATTTCATATAGATCATGGCACAAGACCCTGACCATTGATCATGGAAGAGACACAGGAATGTCCATCATAGCTGGGCAGTACGTTGGTTCATAAGGAATGATGCCCCATCCTGCTCTCTGTGTAACACCGATGCATCCAAGTGGGAAGAGGCCAAGAACATCTAATGCCGGACAGACAAAGAGGAGGAACCCGAAAAAGCAGGTTCATACACATCTGTGGTAAATATAACACGTGTGTGTAATTTTAAGATAAATTTATAGTTAAATATATTCACGATTAAGATAATTATTTTGGATGCATGTAACAAGATGAATCTTCCTCTAAAAATGTGAAAAATGGTGAACCCTCTATCATTACGCTTGGTAAAAAAAAAAATGTACTGCCTTACTCTTAGTAATGAGAAGTTCCTAAAGAAGGACTTAGTAACATTAACATGTTATAACATTTTCTTCTATTAATTATGTAAAAAATTTTAGATGTACTGCTGCCAGGATGGGGAACATTACTGCCGGAAGATGAACATAGCTGGACCTACAAAGAGAAAAACATCTAGAAGACAAGACAGATGAAGAACTGAAAGGAGAGAAGTTCCTTAATAGTCACACACAGGAAAGCACTCACACTCCCACATGTACCACTGTACACAGACACTACACTCACACATACCATAGCTACAAATAAAGACACAATCACCACACGCACACACACACACACACACACACACTCACATTACATATTGTACACAGACACACAAGAATATACTGTACACACACAGACTATATGCTGTAAACAC
Source organism: Anomaloglossus baeobatrachus (assembly GCF_048569485.1). Taxonomy (NCBI): domain Eukaryota; kingdom Metazoa; phylum Chordata; class Amphibia; order Anura; family Aromobatidae; genus Anomaloglossus; species Anomaloglossus baeobatrachus. The sequence goes on along the minus strand of NC_134354.1, from coordinate 477,319,577 downwards.
ACTTGTATTTTAGAGGTAGCCTCCCTTAGAATGTCTGGATGAAGGGCAGTACAGCAGCCATGGTTTCCCTACAGGTTTCCTCCCCTGGCGAGCTTTTCTGTCCTGAGTGTTGCTGTACGCTCTTTGAGTGATGGCAGGTTTAACCTTTAAAACCCCTAATGAGCATTTAAAAATGTATCACAGCAATAAATTAGCACTGCATACCCTTTTAATTCTTCTCTCCACATAGTTTCTTCTAGGTACCTGGTTGTGCAGGGAACTACAGTTGGCCTCATTAACGTAAAGGGGTTAGCTATAGAGTAAGTGGGTTACTTAAATTGTGTCACTCTCACTATGTGCAGTGTCCTTTCCTTTAGCCGATGCAGAGGTTGGCAGCTAACATTGGTGTGCTTACTATGAGAGACTCATGACATCACTGCTGTGTGCCACCTGTGACTGGCAAGTTATCATTAGCTGCCGACCTCTGATTGGCTGGCAGTATGTATTGCAGTGCAGAGATTCAGTGGAACTTTGTGCCGCAATACATTTCAGCTAAATATGCATCCTCAGACACACAATCAGTTGACACAGGTACTGGCGTCAGTAAGCCCCCCCTCCCACACAGTCCCGTCATGGACACACCTTCAGCGACTGTGATTGTTACGTCCCTGCCAACACAGTCGAATCATAAAAGTATATAAATGTACAATAGTTAAACAATAATATTAAATATAAAGATGACAACTATGCAGATGGATATAAAAGTAATACATAGTATCTCCCAATATCATTATTAGAATTATTAGAATTTCCCTTTAAATTTACATACATCATCATGACATGTGCCGCAATTCATCAACCAATAGCATTGCAAGATTTGAACTTAAAGAATTAAAAAAAATCAGTTGGTGCCAGTCTGCGATTGCTCTATTAGAGATAAGACAGGCTCTTTATTGATCTGAGAAGTGACATTAATTAGATTATTAGCGGATTGTTACCTGCGGATTGAGATACAGAGGTATCATTGTGTGAGGAATAAAACTGCTGATTTACGTCATCCCCGATAGTGACAATTGGGATTCTGTATTATTAGACAACAGAATTAAACTGGACATAGGTCATAACTCTGATAACTATGAATAAATATTAAAAATTATAGATAAACTGTAATTATGGAGAAATTAGGGTGCCTGTGGATGACTATGGAGAACATTGGGTCACAACCTCCACTCCCAGCAATGGTGGTTACTAAAGTGCTGTGCAATGGCAAGGTGCCGGACTCCCCAACAAGAATATTAGCAGATGGACAGGTAACCTGGCATTTTAAAATTTCATTAACATATAAAGTTTATATCACACATGTAGTGGAAATATGAAGCTTATTGTACTGGATCATCGGTTACTATACAGGGAGGTTCAGGATATATACAGGTGTTTATATGGGGGATTATAGTAGAGCACTATAATACAAATACAAAGTTTTTATTTTATCACAGCACACAGGCACAATCTGACGAATATGACCACCTAAAGGTATTTTTATTTCCGAAATAATCTATAGTCTTGTTTACCTGAAATAGCTCCATTACGGTCAATGGTTCATGTCTGGTAATGCAAGACCTGAGACAATGAAGGAGAGCGGCAGTGCTGCCATACGTCTCATATGTGAAATTTAGGGTGATATTCTGATGTCTAGGGCTACACATTAGCTGGGCAGTATTACCCTAAAGGGGACTCTTTAGAAAGAGTCCTGCCTTGTATATTCAGGAATAACCTTTTCTGTATATTAGTTTCCAGAGAGAAGAGGAAGAATGGCCATGAGGAAGCGGAAGAGAGAACTGATCGCCCTTTATGAAGAGGAGTGGTAAGTAGATGAGATAACACCACAGCAGTTATCATCCATAAACTTACACCAGTAATCCATAAAGAACAGTACAAATCACCACTACACATAGTATATACCATTTACAGCACAGAACTATATCAGATTCCCTATGGAGAAAACACATAGAATAAAAGGCTGGATTGTTGGAAAGACAATGCTCACAATCAGTTTTTGACAAATATTTCATTTTCGATGAACCAGCTCACTATGTGTGTAGAGAAGTAGCAGCCATGACCAGCACTATATGTTCTTGTAGTACTTTCCACATCAATCTATGCCACTTATGTAGGTCGGCCATTCCCATCCTATATAAAATAGCCTTGTGCCGCACACGTAGTTTAGCGGAGTTACTATTTTGGTATTGTTTACTGCAGGTGTCATGTTAGCGACTTCTACATTTCTAAATCATGATCATAAATAATCAGTCAACACAAACTGCTATCAATGTGCATCAGTGATCAACAGACCCCATGTAATAAAGCACAAGTGTGAATGAGCCCAAAACACATAGAAATCAATGAGAAATTCTCACTCGGCCACAGATACACAGAGGCAGAAGAACAGGATGGCCCATAGATTAATACAGTTCTTACAGCTCAGAACACGTGTAGCCATAGTACGGCCGTGTGTATAAGGCCTAATACCAATATTAATCTATCTCTTCTATCACAGCTCACTGTCCACCGCCCAGGAAGACACCAAGTGGGAGAAGACGGACGAGGACATCCCGCAGCCTGAAGAGCGGGCAACTTTATTCACACTTCTAGGTAAGTCTCATTGCACCTTCCAAGGATCCCAGACAGACACAAAGTATTAGATTATATGATATTTATTTCTAGATTGCAGAGGTTGTCAGCTAACATTGGTGTGCTTACTATGAAAGACTCATGACATCACTGCTGTGTGCCACCTGTGACTGGCAAGTCATCATTAGCTGCCGGCCTCTGATTGGCTGGCGGTATGTATTGCAGTGCAGGGATTCAGTGGAACTTTGTGCCGCAATACATTTCAGCTAAATATGCATCCTCAGACACACATTCAGTTGACACAGGTACTGGCGTCAGTAACGCCCCCCCCCTCCCACACAGTCCCGTCATGGACACACCTTCAGCGACTGTGATTGTTACGTCCCTGCCAATACAATCGAATCATAAAAGTATATAAATGTACAATAGTTAAACAATAATAATAAATATAAAGATGACAACTATGCAGATGGATATAAAAGTAATACATAGTATCTCCCAATATCATTATTAGAATTATTAGAATTTCCCTTAAAATTTACATACATCATCATGACATGTGCCGCAATTCATCAACCAATAGCATTGCAAGATTTGAACTTAAAGAATTAAAAAAAGTCAGTTGGTGCCAGTCTGCGATTGCTCTATTAGAGATAAGACAGGCTCTTTATTGATCTGAGAAGTGACATTAATTAGATTATTAGCGGATTGTTACCTGCGGATTGAGATACAGAGGTATCATTGTGTGAGGAATAAAAATGCTGATTTACGTCATCCCCGATAGTGACAATTGGGATTCTGTATTATTAGAAAACTGAAATAAACTGGACATAGGTCATAACTCTGATAACTATGAATAAATATTAAAAATTATAGATAAACTGTAATTATGGAGAAATTAGGGTGACTGTGGATGACTATGGAGAACACTGGGTCACAACCTCCACTCCCAGCAATGGTGGTTACTAAAGTGCTGTGCAATGGCAAGGTGCCGGACTGCCCAACAAGAATATTAGCAGATGGACAGGTAACCTGGCATTTTAAAATTTCATTAACATATAATGTTTATATCACACATATAGTGGAAATGTGAAGCTTATTGTACTGGATCATCGGTTACTATACAGGGAGGTTCAGGATATATACAGGTGTTTATATGGGGGATCATAGTAGAGCACTATAATACGAATACAAAGTTTTTATTTTATCACAGCACACAGGCACAATCTGACGTATATGACCACCTAAAGGTATTTTTATTTCAGAAATAATCTATAGTCTTGTTTACCTGAAATAGCTCCATTACGGTCAACGGTTCATGTCTGGTAATGCAAGACCTGAGACAATGCAGAAGAGCGGCAGTGCTGCCATACGTCTCATATGTGAAATTTAGGGTGATATTCTGATGTCTAGGGCTACACATTAGCTGGGCAGTATTACCCTAAAGGGGACTCTTTAGAAACAGTCCTGCTTTGTATATTCAGGAATAACCTTTTCTGTATATTAGTTTCCAGAGAGAAGAGGAAGAATGGCCATGAGGAAGCGGAAGAGAGAACTGATCGCCCTTTATGAAGAGGAGTGGTAAGTAGATGAGATAACACCACCGCAGTCATCATCCATAAACTTACACCAGTAATCCATAAAGAACAGTACAAATCACCACTACACATAGTATATACCATTTACAGCACAGAACTATATCAGATTCCCTATGGAGAAAACACATAGAATAAAAGGCTGGATTGTTGGAAAGACAATGCTCACAATCAGTTTTTGACAAATATTTCATTTTCGATTAACCAGCTGACTATGTGTGTAGAGAAGTAGCAGCCGCAACCAGCACTATATGTTCTTGTAGTACTTTCCACATCAATCTATGGCACTTATGTAGGTCGGCCATTCCCATCCTATATAAATTAGCCTTGTGCCGCACACATAGCTTAGTGGAGTTACTCTTTTGGTATTGTTTACTGCAGGTGTCATGTTAGCGGCTTCTACATTTCTAAATCATGATCATAAATAATCAGTCAACACAAACTGCTATCAATGTGCATAAGTGATCAACAGACCCCATGTAATAAAACACAAGTGTGAATGAGCCCAAAACACGTAGAAATCAATGAGAAATTCTCACTCGGCCAAAGATACACAGAGGCAGAAGAACAGGATGGCCCATAGATTGTTATTACAGTTCTTACAGCTCAAAACACGTGTAGCCATAGTACGGCCGTGTGTATAAGGCCTAATACTAATATATCTATCTCTTCTATCACAGCTCACTGTCCACCACCCAGGAAGACACCAAGTGGAAGAAGACGGACAGAGACATCCCGCAGCCTGAAGAGCGGGCAACTTTCTTCACACTTCTAGGTAAGTCTCATTGCACCTTCCAAGGATCCCAGACAGACACAAAGTATTAGATTATATGATATTTATTTCTAGATTTATCTACTGCATGTGTGAAATGTTATAGAAACATGTTGTGAAAGTGTTCTCTCTCAGATTTTATATGATTTCACTTCATTTTGTGCAGTCATTTCCCATGACTTCAAGGTGTTTTATACTGGATTTTTGGTGAAGGCACTTTGATGAATCGCCCCCAATGTTCTTCAGAAAAGCTGCTTTTCACTCTCCAGAATTGGTCACTTTCTTGCTCTGGGCTTACTACAATATAATGTCTCACAGAGGATTGACAGCATGTTGCTTTACTGCATTTAATGTGAGATTGGTATATTTTACAAGATGTAGATTAAATAGCTCATAGTGAAATAATCTTATTTCTATCATTTTTGTAGAAGATGAATATGTTAAGTGCTTTCTAGCCATGGCCAGCTGCATTAAGATTTCAGACAAGGTATTATTGTAGTGAGGGATAGAAAAACATCCAGATTTGAGAAGATCCATCATTAAGAGTCTTGTGTTGCTGTAATACTGGTCAGACAAGGATATACTGAGCATATACAGTATATATGTAAATGTATAATATAAAGCCTCTATCTCTGCTTCTCATCCCACTAGTATCTCCTCGCCATGGTCTTCACATACTTCTGAAGAGCAGGACTGTGCACTGTGGAATATAGAACTTACTTCTTTCCATCTCTGTGAGTTGCTTCTGACATTAAATACATTTAGAAAGTAATTCTATCCATGATTGATGCAACTAAAAGGGATTTTTTTTCATTTATTTGATTTCATTATTTTTCCTTCCAGTCTTTTAGCCAACCAGTTTGAAGAGGATGTTCTATATCACCAGGAGATCTACTGCTGGGCTCTCGGATGGACGTGGACTTTGAAGAACAATCGGCTCCTGCATTTACGTGACGATTTGTTCACCATCATGGGATTTCGTGCTTAGGTTGATCGGGCCACCTGTGATCTGGTTAATAAGATAAACATGAATATTATAAGCTTTAATTAAAAGCCTGTGGTGATTATAATAACATATATGATATTTCATATAGATCATGGCACAAGACCCTGACCATTGGTCATGGAAGAGACACAGGAAGGTCCATCATAGCTGGGCAGTACGTTGGTTCAGAAGGAATGATGCCCCATCCTGCTCTCTGTGTAACACCGATCCATCCAAGAGGGAAGAGGCCAAGAACATCTAATGCTAGACAGACAAAGAGGAAGAACCCGAAAAAGCAGGTTCATACACATTTGTGGTAAATATAACACGTGTGTGTAATTTAAAGATAAATTTATAGTTAAATATATTCACAATTACCGGAAGAGGGTGAGGGGGAGGGGGAGGGAGTATGTGTGAGGACTACCCTCACAATTTGTTGTTATGTTTATGAAAGTTTTAAAATGCAATAAAAATGTATCTGATTTAAAAAAATATATATATATTCACGATTAAGATAATTATTTTAGATGCATGTAACAAGATGAATCTTCCTCTAAAAATGTGAAAAATGGTGAACACTATCATTATGCTTGGTAAAAAAAAAATGTACTGCCTCACTCTTAGTAATGAGAAGTTCCTAAAGAAGGACTTAGTAACATTAACATGTTATAACATTTTCTTCTATTAATTATTTAAAAAAATTTAGATGTACTGCTGCCAGGATGGGGAAAATTAATGCCGGAAGATGAACATAGCTGGACCTACAAAGAGAAAAACATCTAGAAGACATGACAGATGAAGGACTGAAAGGAGAGAAGTTCCTTAATAGTCACACACAGGAAAGCAATCACACTCCCACATGTACCTCTGTACACAGACACTACACCACACACACACTCACATTACATATTGTACACAGACACACACACACACGCAATATACTGTACACACACAGACTATATGCTGTAAACACACTTGTTGTATTTTAGAGGTAGCTTCCCTTAGAATGTCTGGATGAAGGGCAGTACAGCGGCCATGGTTTCCCTACAGGTTTCCTCCCCTGGCGGGCTTTTCTGTCCTGAGTGTTGCTGTACGCTCTTTGAGTGATGGCAGGTTTAACCTTTAAAACTCCCAATGAGCATTTAAAAATGGATCACAGCAATAAATTAGCACTTCATGCACTTTTAATTCTTCTCTCCACATAGTTTCTTCTAGGTACCTGGTTGTGCAGGGAACTACAGTTGGCCTCATTAACGTAAAGGGGTTAGCTATAGAGTAAGTGGGTTACTTAAATTGTGTCACTCTCACTATGTGCAGCGTCCTTTCCTTTAGCCGATGCAGAGGTTGGCAGCTAACATTGATGTGCTTACTATGAGAGACTCATGACATCTCTGCTGTGTGCCACCTGTGACTGGCAAGTCCTCATTAGCTTCCGGCCTCTGATTGGCTGGCAGTATGTATTGCAGTGCAGGGATTCAGTGGAACTTTGTGCCGCAATACATTTCAGCTAAATATGCATCCTCAGACACAAATTCATTTGACACAGGTACTGGCGTCAGTAAGCTCCCCCCCACACACACACAGTCCCATCATGGACACACCTTCAGCGACTGTGATTGTTACGTCCCTGCCAATACAATCGAATCATAAAAGTATATCAATGTACAATAGTTAAACAATAATAATAAATATAAAGATGACAACTATGAAGATGGATATAAAAGTAATACATAGTATCTCCCAATATCATTATTAGAATTATTAGAATTTCCCTTTAAATTTACATACATCATCATGACATGTGCCGCAATTCATCAATCAATAGCATTGCAAGATTTGAACTTAAAGGGAACCTGTCAGCAGTAATTTTGCCCTAAACCTAAAAGTTTCCCCTTTTGCAGCTCCTGGGCTGCATTCTAGCAAGGTTCCTATGGTTATTCTGCCCCCTTTTAGATAAAAATAAATAGTTTATAAAGTGGTACCTTTCAGTTTGAAAATCTTGTTAATGGTACATGGGGGCAGGCTGTCTGTTGTCCGTTACTGTCCCTCCTGCCGCTTTAGGCCGTCCCTTAATGCTCATTTACATACCTCAGGATGCCGCCCAGTGCGTCCGATGTCTCGCGCATGCGCCTTGCCACTGTAGCGGGACTGTGCACAGTGTGACCGCTGGTGACGTTGCGCAGGCACGAAATTATGGGCGGTGCTGTGATTTTCATCAGCAAGCTCCCGCCCATGATCTCGTGCTCGCGCTTTTCCCTCTGCCTTCACCATTCTGCCCATGCCCTGGCCAGATGACCCCACGTCACCTCTTTCCCATCTAGCCCTGGAGAAGGAAATAGATAGGAGGAGCGGAGCAGGACACCACCGATCATCTGGTCATCTTGCCAGGGCATGCGCAGAACGGTGGAGGCAGAGGGGAAAGCACGGGCACGAGATTATGGGCGGGAGCTTGCTGATGAAAATCACAGCACCGCCCATAATCTTGTGCCTGCGCAACGTCACCAGTGGTCAAAATGTGCACAGTCCCGCTACAGTAGCACGGCGCATGCACGAGACATCGGACGCACTGGGCGGCGTCCTGAGGTATGTAAATGAGCGTTAGGGGACAGCCTAAAGCGGCAGGAGGGACAGTAACGGACAACAGACAGCCCGCCCCCGTGTACCATTACCAAGATTTTCAAACTGAAAGGTACCACTTAATAAACTATTTATTTTGATCTAAAAGGGGGCAGAATAAATATAGGAACCTTGCTAGAATGCAGCCCAGGAGCTGCAGAAGGGGAAACTTTTAGGTTTAGGGCAAAATTTCTGCTAACAGGTTCCCTGTAAAGATTTAAAAATAGTCAGTTGGTGCCAGTCTGCGATTGCTCTATTAGAGATAACACAGGCTCTTTATTGATCTGAGAAGTGACATTAATTAGATTATTAGCGGATTGTTACCTGCGGATTGAGATACAGAGGTATCATTGTGTGAGGAATAAATATGCTGATTTACGTCATCCCCGATAGTGACAGTTGGGATTCTGTATTATTAGAAAACTGAAATAAACTGGACATAGATCATAACTCTGAGCGGTGAGAAATCATTTATGGGTAATTGTAATAGTGAGTTACTACACAGTGTGGATTCCTTGAGGGAAGTAGTTAGCACTATAGTTTCAGAGCTACTACATAGGGAGGGTAGTTCCACACATGTTAGTACACACACTAGTAGTACAGCTCCTAGTTATAATGGTATTCCTCAATCATTTTTTAAGGAAGCCATTATATGTCAGCCCTCTCCTTTGGGCTTTCATCTATCAGTTAATGTTAAAGAAAAAATTTGGAATAAGGAGTATATAGATTTGTTTTCTTTATTACCTAGTAAGGAGCAGTATCGCTCAGGCTTTGACACCAAGGGTGAAAGCGATGATAAGAAGAAGGTGATTAAGTCGTTTCACAATTGGTTGCAGGCCTTTGCGATTTATGCTGCGGTTTTGGGTGAAAAGGATCAGAATAATTGTAGTGGGCTCTTTCAGCATTTGGATTCAGTGCTGGAGGCTTACCGCAATTTTGGAGGTACTGCTTGGTTGTCTTATGACGAATCATTTCGTCAAAAGATGGCAGTGCATTCTAATATGCGTTGGGGTAATAAGGATGTTGGGCTTTGCTTAACCTCATGTTACCTCAGAGATCTGGATTTGTCAGACAAAATGCTAATACGCCGGTGAAGAAAGGCTTTTGTTTTGCCTTTAATGAATCAGCGTGCAAATGGCTGACAAATTGCAGATTTAAACATGAATGCTCAGGGTGTGGGGGTTCCCACCCTCTGTTCAAATGTTTTAAACGGGGCTTGCAAGTAGGTCAGCAATCTGCTAATAATTCTCGTGAGTTTTTTCTTAAAAGCTCGGACCCCAGTGATATGGGAAAGAATGCTCCCATGGTTAAAACGCTACCCCGACAGGGAGAAAGCCAACATAGTTAGTAATGGTTTTCAATTTGGTTTTCCTGTTCCTAGTTTTAAGGGCATAGGTTGTCTTATTATTCCTAATTTACTTTCGGCTAGATCTCAAGATGGTTTTTTGTTTGATCACATCCAAAAAGAGATTAGCCTAGGTAGGCTTGCAGGTCCATTTGCTAGCCCTCCGTTTCCAAACTTTCGGATATCGCCGTTAGGAATTGTCCCTAAAAAAGAGGTTGGTTCCTTTAGGGTAATACATCATTTGTCTTATCCTAAAGGTCAATCTGTGAATGACGAGGTGGACAAGGCTGTGGCTTCTGTTCACTATACTACATTTGATATGGCGGTGGATCTTTTAAGAAAGTTTGGGCAAGGAGCGTTGTTAGCAAAGTCGGACATAAAATCTGCGTTTCGTTTATTACCCGTTCATCCAAGCGGTTTTAATTCCTTAGGTTTTTGTTTTGGGGGTGAATTTTATTTCGATAGGTGTCTACCCATGGGTTTTTCCTTGTCATGTTTTTATTTTGAATGTTTTTCTTCATTTTTAGAGTGGGTTGTGCGTGATTCTGTGCCTAATGGCGGAATCTTGCATTATCTTGACGATTTTTTGTTTGTTGGTTCAGGGAGTTCAGATGTGTGTTTTATCTTGTTGGAAAGGTTTTTGTTATTCATGAAGTTTTTCGGGGTTCCAATAGCTGATGAGAAGACAGTTCACCCTTGTCGTAGTTTGGAGTTTTTAGGGATTTCTATTGATTCTGTAGCCATGCAGTGTCAGTTACCGGTTAGTAAATTGGTTAAATTACAGGGGCTGGTTGAGTCAGTGGTGTTTAAGAAGAAGGTGACATTGAAGGAGATGCAGTCTTTGTTAGGCTCCTTGAATTTTGCTTTAAGGATCATTCCTATGGGTCGTGTTTTTTGCAGGAGGTTGTATGATAGTATCATCGGTTTGAAGTCAGCTAATGCACACATTAGGGTATCAGCAGAAATGAGGGCTGATTTGTTAGTATGGCGTAGATTTTTGTTGGAATTTAATGGTATTACTTGTTTCCAGGAAGTTTTTTGCTCAGCAAAGGAATTGCAGGTGAAAATTGATGTTGACAGGGTATATGGGTTTTTGGTTAGCTATAAGGGAAGCTGGTGTGCAGAACCCTGGCCGTCAAAATGGTGTCAGCTAGGTTTGAATGAAAAAGAAATAGTGGTTGAGCTATTCTCTGTCTTTGTGATTTTGTTTTTATGGGGTGAGGACTTAGCGAATAGGCGTATTGCGTTTCAGTTTGCTAATAAAGGGGTTGTTTTCTGCATTAATACTTTATCCTCTAAATGTATCTGGGCTGCGAAAGTGTTGAGGCAGATAGTTTTACTTTGCTTTAGATTCAACATCTGGTTGAAGGCGTCCTTGGTGTATGACAGCCCTGGATCTGCTTCTTCTTTTTTGCAGCTCTTGGAAGACAGAAATGCGTTTCAGGTGCAAGGAAGCGTGAGACGGCATTGTCCAGAGGAATTATGGGACATTCTTTGGATTTAATTCCGCATTTTATCAAGAATTCGATTGCTGTTAGTACTTGGAAGGCCTATGTGGTGGCATGGGAGAGATGGTTAGAATTTTGTAGAGTAAAAGGTTTTGATTGTTATGTGGCAGAAGCTGCAACAGCGTTGGAATATATACAATTTGAGTTAGCTAATGATATTAGTTATTCGGCGCTGCATAAGGCACTGGCTGGTATTTCTTTCTTTCTTAAGTTATATGGTAATGAGTCTTTGAATTCCTTCTTTCCAGTTAAGCAAATCCTCAAAGGCTTGAAAAGGGTTAATAATTGTCCGGATGATAGACGTCCAATATCTTTTGATATGTTAGTAATGCTATGGCATGCTTTAGGGGTTATTTGTAAGGATGCTTTTGAAGCAAGTCTATTCCGATCGGCGTTTGTTTTGGCTTTCTTTGCAGCTTTAAGGGTCGGTGAATTGATGTCTCCTAGTAAGAATAGAATTGGTGGTTTGAGGTTTCAGGATGTCAGAGTATTTGAATCATATTGCTTAATTTTTATTGCTGTTTCAAAAACAGATCAGGAAGGTAGGGGGCATTGGATTAAGCTATTCAGTGTAAAAGATTCCCCTGTGTGTCCAGTTCAGAATTTGCAGCGCTGGGTTTCTTTACGCCCTGCGGTTCAAGGTTCATTTTTTCTACATTTCTCTGGTTTACCTGCTACAATTTTTCAGTTCGGTTCTTTGTTAAGACAATGCTTAGTTCATTTAGGTTTGGGTCATTGCAAAATTTCTTCTCATTCATTCCGGATTGGGGCGGCCACTGCGGCCGCTTCATTGGGGTTGAGTGGTAGGAAAATAATGCAGTTGGGTAGATGGAATTCAGGTCGATATAAGATTTATGTTCGTCCTGAGCTTTTACTTAATTAATTACTGCTTGAATTTTCAGAACCCATGATCGTTTGGATTGTTGGGCATTCTTACATATATTGGGCCCAGAAGCGGGCCGCAATGCGCATTTATAGTGAAAATTTAACATTCTCCTCTGAACATGTTATTATTCATTGGTTCGGTCACAGAGGAATGAAATGGGATCAGTTAGTCGTTGTATTGAAGAGAAGGATGTATTCTACACCCGTTCCGGATTTAATTATATGTCATTTAGGTGGGAACGATATTGGTAAGGTAAAAACATTGGACCTTATATCACAGATGCAGCGAGACATTATTTTTATTAAAAATGTTTTGCCTGATGCAAATTTTGTTTTTTCAGAAATTATTCCTAGGATCGCCTGGACTTCAACTGGGTTTTTGTTTTTTGAAAAAATCAGAAAAAGGGTTAATCGCGTTATGGAAAAATTTCTTAGAGTTACGGGCGATTTTTCATTTCGTCATATTGATTTAGAAGGTTTTTTATGTGGGTTTTATAGAGACGACGGAGTACACCTGTCCGATATAGGTATGGATATTTTTAATCTGGGTTTGCAAGGTATTGTAGAGAGATGGCTGTGCGGTGGTATGGGGGGTCACTAATGGTCATTAGTGTCCTAGTGGGGGAAAATCGCTCAGATGTCTGAGTGGATTTGGTTTAGTTATGGAATGTTGTATGTTTTTTGGAGTTGTAAATTATAAATTTTTGAACTATATGGTGATTTAATTAGGTTACTCTTAATAAAGCAGCACGGCCAATATTTACCAAATCAATATCTGTGTCCAGTGTCAGTTTTATTTTGTGAGTGAATGAACGGTTTTTGTGCTATCATGTTTAATCCCTTTAGCGCATAGCTTAGGGATTTCATGATGGCACAGAGCCTGATTTTACGATACAGTTAGCAAGGAATGGGTTAACAGCCCTGGTGTTATGGTTTTTCTGCCTAGTAACGCGAGCAGCTGTTGGGGGACCAATCAGCTGTCTGCGCGCCTATTTTGACAGTTATGGTTGGTTTATAGTTATGTTGCTGAGGCAAATTGTGGCTATATAAACCCCTGTTTTCTCGTCAGCTGGTCATTCCAGCTGATGAAAAGGAAGAATCTTCCCCACCCTCCCTCCCTCTTTTTTGTTCATAAAGGAATAAAATTTTGTTATGTTTTTTCCGTCGTGCTGCTTATTAGAGGGGGAAAATCGCTCAGATGTCTGAGTGGATTTGGTTTAGTTATGGAATGTTGTATGTTTTTTGGAGTTGTAAATTATAAATTTTTGAATTATATGGTGATTTAATTAGGTTACTCTTAATAAAGCAGCACGGCCAATATTTACCAAATCAATATCTGTGTCCAGTGTCAGTTTTATTTTGTGAGTGAATGAATGGTTTTTGTGCTATCATGCAGCCCAGGAGCTGCAGAAGGGGAAACTTTTAGGTTTAGGGCAAAATTTCTGCTAACAGGTTCCCTGTAAAGATTTAAAAATAGTCAGTTGGTGCCAGTCTGCGATTGCTCTATTAGAGATAACACAGGCTCTTTATTGATCTGAGAAGTGACATTAATTAGATTATTAGCGGATTGTTACCTGCGGATTGAGATACAGAGGTATCATTGTGTGAGGAATAAATATGCTGATTTACGTCATCCCCGATAGTGACAGTTGGATTCTGTATTATTAGAAAACAGAAATAAACTGGACATAGGTCATAACTCTGATAACTATGAATAAATATTGAAAATAATAGATAATCTGTAATTATGGAGAAATTAGGGTGACTGGATGACTATGGAGAACACTGGGTCACAACCTCCACTCCCAGCAATGGTGGTTACTAAAGTGCTGTGCAATGGCAAGGTGCCGGACTCTCCAACAAGAATATTAGCAGATGGACAGGTAGCCTGGCATTTTAAAATTTCATTAACATATAATGTTTATATCACACATGTAGTGGAAATATGAAGCTTATTGTACTGGATCATCGGTTACTATACAGGGAGGATCAGGATATATACAGGTGTTTATATGGGGGATCATAGTAGAGCACTATAATACAAGTCCAAAGTTTTAATTTTATCACAGCACATAGGCACAATCTGACGTATATGACCACCTAAAGGTATTTTTATTTCAGAAATAATCTATAGTCTTGTTTACCTGAAATAAATCCATTACGGTCAATGGTTCATGTCTGGTAATGCAAGACCTGGGACAATGCAGGAGAGCGGCAGTGCTGCCATACGTCTCATATATGAAATTTAGGGTGATATTCTGATGTCTAGGGCTACACATTAGCTGGGCAGTATTACCCTAAAGGGGACTCTTTAGAAAGAGTCCTGCTTTGTATATTCAGGAATAACCTTTTCTGTATATTAGTTTCCAGAGAGAAGAGGAAGAATGGCCATGAGGAAGCGGAAGAGAGAACTGATCGCACTTTATGAAGAGGAGTGGTAAGTAGATGAGATAACACCACAGCAGTCATCATCCATAAACTTACACCAGTAATCCATAAAGAACAGTACAAATCACCACTACACATAGTATATACCATTTACAGCACAGAACTATATCAGATTCCCTATGGAGAAAGCACATAGAATAAAAGGCTGGATTGTTGGAAAGACAATGCTCACAATCAGTTTTTGACAAATATTTCATTTTCGATGAACCAGCTCACTATATGTGTAGAGAAGTAGCAGCCGCGACCAGCACTATATGTTCTTGTAGTACTTTCCACATCAATCTATGGCACTTATGTAGGTTGGCAATTCCCATCCTATATAAATTAGCCTTGTGCCGCACACACAGCTTAGTGGGGTTACACTTTTGGTATTGTTTACTGCAGGTGTCATGTTAGCGACTTCTACAATTCTAAACCATTATCATAAATAATCAGTCAACACAAACTGCTATCAATGTGCATCAGTGATCAACAGACCTCATGTAATAAAGCACAAGTGTGAATGAGCCCAAAACACATAGAAATCAATGAGAAATTCTCACTCGGCCACAGATACACAGAGGCAGAAGAACAGGATGGCCCATAGATTGTTATTACAGTTCTTACAGCTCAGAACACGTGTAGCCATAGTACGGCCGTGTGTATGAAGCCTAATACTAATATATCTATCTCTTCTATCACAGCTCACTGTCCACCGCCCAGAAAGACACCAAGTGGAAGAAGACGGACGAGGACATCCCGCAGCCTGAAGAGCGGGCAACTTTCTTCACACTTCTAGGTAAGTCTCATCGCACCTTCCAAAGATCCCAGACAGACACAAAATATTAGATTATATGATATTTATTTCTAGATGTATCTACTGCATGTGTGAAATGTTATAGAAACATGTTGTGAAAGTGTTCTCTCTCAGATTTTATATGATTTAACTTCATTTTGTGCGGTCATTTCCCATGACTTCAAGGTGTTTTATACTGGATTTTTGGTGAAGGCACTTTGATGAATCGCCCCCAATGTTCTTCAGAAAAGATGCTTTTCACTCTCCAGAATTAGTCGCTTTCTTGCTCTGGGCTTACTACAATATAATGTCTCACAGAGGATTGGCAGCATGTTGCTTTACTGCATTTAATGTGAGATTGGTATATTTTAGAAGATGTAGATTAAATAGCTCATAGTGAAATAATCTTATTTCTATCATTTTTGTAGAAGATGAATACGTTAAGTGCTGTCTAGCCATGGCCAGCTGCATTAAGATTTCAGACAAGGTATTATTGTAGTGAGGGATAGAAAAACATCCAGATTTGAGAAGATCCATCATTAAAAGTCTTGTGTTGCTGTAATACTGAACAGACAAGGATATACTGAGCATATACAGTATATATGTAAATGTATAATATAATGCCTCTACTTCTGCTTCTTATCCCACTAGGATCTCCTCGCCATGGTCTTTACATACTTCAGAAGAGCAGGACTGTGCACTGTGGAATATAGAACTTACTTCTTTCCATCTCTGTGAGTTGCTTCTGACATTAAATACATTTAGAAAGTAATTCTATCCATTATTGATGCAACTAAAATAGGTTTTCTTTCATTTATTTGATTTCATTATTTTTCCTTCCAGTCTTTTAGCCAACCAGTTTGAAGAGGATGTTCTATATCACCGGGAGATCTACTGCTGGGCCCTCGGATGGACGTGGACTTTAAAGAACAATCGGCTCCTGCACTTACGTGACGTTTTGTTCACCATCATGGGATTTCGTGCTTAGGTTGATCGGGTCACCTGTGATCTGGTTAATAAGATAAACATGAATATTATAAGCTTTAATTAAAAGCCTGTGGTGATTATAATAACATATATGATATTTCATATAGATCATGGCACAAGACCCTGACCATTGGTCATGGAAGAGACACAGGAATGTCCATCATAGCTGGGCAGTACGTTGGTTCATTAGGAATGATGCCCCATCCTGCTCTATGTGTAACACCGATGCATCCAAGAGGGAAGAGGCCAAGAACATCTAATGCCGGACAGACACAGAGGAGGAAACCGAAAAAGCAGGTTCATACATATCTGTGGTAAATATAACACGTGTGTGTAATTTTAAGATACATTTATAGTTAAATATATTCAATATTAAGATAAATATTTTGGATACATGTAACAAGATGAATCTTTCTCTAAAAATGTGAAAAATGGTGAACACTCTTTCATAACGCTTACTAAAAAAAAAAAATGTACTGCCTTACTCTTAGTAATGAGAAGTTCCTAAAGAAGGACTTAGTAACATTAACATGTTATAACATTTTCATCTATTAATTATTTAAAAATTTTTAGATGTACTGCTGCCAGGATGGGGAACATTACTGCCGGAAGATGAACATAGCTGGACCTACAAAGAGAAAAACATCTAGAAGACATGACAGATAATAATAATAATAATAATAATAATAATAATATTTATTCATTTAAATAGCACCATTAATTCCACAGTGCTTTACATACATTGGCAATACTGTCCCCATTGGGGCTCACAATCTAAGGTCCCTATCTGTATGTTTTTGGATGAAGAACTGAAAGGAGAGAAGTTCCTTAATAGTCACACACAGGAAAGCAATCACACTCCCACATGTACCACTGTACACAGACACTACACTCACACATACCATAACTACAAATAAAGACACAATCACCACACACACACACTCACATTACATATTGTACACAGACATGCAATATACTGTACACACACATACTATATGCTGTAAACACACTTGTTGTATTTTAGAGGTAGGCTCCCTTAGAATGTCTGGATGAAGGGCAGTACAGCGGCCATGGTTTCCCTACAGGTTTCCTCCCCTGGCGGGCTTTTCTGTCCTGAGTGTTGCTGTACACTCTTTGAGTGATGGCAGGTTTAACCTTTAAAACCCCCAATGAGCATTTAAAAATGGATCACAGCAATAAATTAGCACTGCATGCCCTTTTAATTCTTCTCTCCACATAGTTACTTCTAGGTACCTGGTTGTGCAGGGAACCACAGTTGGCCTCATTTATGTAAAGGGGTTAGCTATAGAGTAAGTGGGTTACTTAAATTGTGTCACTCTCACTATGTGCAGCGTCCTTTCCTTTAGCCGATGCAGAGGTTGGCAGCTAACATTGGTGTACTTACTATGAGAGACTCATGACATCACTGCTATGTGCCACCTGTGACTGGCAAGTCATCATTAGCTGCCGGCCTCTGATTGGCTGGCGGTATGTATTGCAGTGCAGGGATTCAGTGGAACTTTGTGCCGCAATACATTTCAGCTAAATATGCATCCTCAGACACACATTCAGTTGACACAGGTACAGGCATCAGTAAGCCCCCCCCCCACACAGTCCCGTCAAGGACACACCTTCAGCGACTGTGATTGTTACGTCCCTGCTAATACAATCGAATCATAAAAGTATATAAATGTACAATAGTTAAACAATAATAATAAATATAAAGATGACAACTATGCAGATGGATATAAAAGTAATACATAGTATCTCCCAATATCATTATTAGAATTGTTAGAATTTCCCATTAAATTTACATACATCATCATGACATGTGCCGCAATTCATCAACCAATAGCATTGCAAGATTTGAACTTAAAGAATTAAAAAAAGTCAGTTGGTGCCAGTCTGCGATTGCTCTATTAGAGATAAGACAGGCTCTTTATTGATCTGAGAAGTGACATTAATTAGATTATTAGCGGATTGTTACCTGCGGATTGAGATACAGAGGTATCATTGTGTGAGGAATAAATATGCTGATTTACGTCATCCCCGATAGTGACAGTTGGGATTCTGTATTATTAGAAAACTGAAATAAACTGGACATAGATCATAACTCTGATAACTATGAATAAATATTGAAAATTATAGATCATCTGTACTTATGGAGAAATTAGGGTGACTGTGGATGACTATGGAGAACACTGGGTCACAACCTCCACTCCTAGCAATGGTGGTTACTAAAGTGCTGTACAATAGCAAGGTGCCGGACTCTCCACCAAGAATATTAGCAGATGGACAGGTAGCCTGGCATTTTAAAATTTCATTAACATATAATGTTTATATCACACATGTAGTGGAAATGTGAATCTTATTGTACTGGATCATCGGTTACTATACAGGCAGGTTCAGGATATATACAGGTGTTTATATGGGGGATCATAGTAGAGCACTATAATACAAGTACAAAGTTTTTATTTTCTCACAGCACACAGGCACAATCTGACGTATATGACCACCTAAAGGTATTTTTATTTCAGAAATAATCTATAGTCTTGTTTACCTGAAATAGTTCCATTACGGTCAATGGTTCATGTCTGGTAATGCAATACCTGGGACAATGCAGGAGAGCGGCAGTGCTGCCATACGTCTCATATGTGAAATTTAGGGTGATATTCTGATGTCTAGGGCTACACATTAGCTGGGCAGTATTACCCTAAATGGGACTCTTTAGAAAGAGTCCTGCTTTGTATATTCAGGAATAACCTTTTCTGTATATTAGTTTCCAGAGAAAAGAGGAAGAATGGCCATAAGGAAGCGGAAGAGAGAACTGATCGCCCTTTATGAAGAGAGGTGGTAAGTAGATGAGATAACACCACAGCAGTCATCACCCATAAACTTACACCAGTAATCAATAAAGAACAGTACAAATCACCACTACACATAGTATATACCATTTACAGCACAGAACTATATCAGATTCCCTATGGAGAAAGCACATAGAATAAAAGGCTGGATTGTTGGAAAGACAATGCTCACAATCAGTTTTTGACAAATATTTCATTTTCGATGAACCAGCTCACTATGTGTGTAGAGAAGTAGCAGCCGCAGCCAGCACTATATGTTCTTGTATACTTTCCACATCAATCTATGCCACTTATGTAAGTTGGCAATTCCCATCCTATATAAATTAGCCTTGTGCCGCACACACAGCTTAGTGGGGTTACACTTTTGGTATTGTTTCCTGCAGGTGTCATGTTAGCGACTTCTACATTTCTAAATCATGATCATAAATAATCAGTCAACACAAACTGCTATCAATGTGCAACAGTGATCAACAGACCCCATGTAATAAAACACAAGCGTGAATGAGCCCAAAACACATAGAAATCAATGAGAAATTCTTACTCGGCCACAGATACACAGAGGCAGAAGTACAGGATGGCCCATAGATTGTTATTACAGTTCTTACAGCTCAGAACACGTGTAGCCATAGTACGGCCGTGTGTATGAAGCCTAATACTAATATATCTATCTCTTCTATCACAGCTCACTGTCCACCGCCCAAGAAGACACCAAGTGGAAGAAGACGGACGAGGACATCCCGCAGCCTGAAGAGCGGGCAACTTTCTTCACACTTCTAGGTAAGTCTCATCGCACCTTCTAAGGATTCCAGACAGACACAAAGTATTAGATTATATGATATTTATTTCTAGATTTATCTACTGCATGTGTGAAATGTTATAGAAACATGTTGTGAAAGTGTTCTCTCTCAGATTTTATATGATTTCACTTCATTTTGTGCAGTCATTTCCCATGACTTCAAGGTGTTTTATACTGGATTTTTGGTGAAGGCACTTTGATGAATCGCCCCCAATGTTCTTCAGAAAAGCTGCTTTTCACTCTCCAGAATTGGTCGCTTTCTTGCTCTGGCCTTACTACAATATAATGTCTCACAGAGGATTGACAGCATGTTGCTTTACTGCATTTAATGTGAGATTGGTATATTTTAGAAGATGTAGATTAAATAGCTCATAGTGAAATAATCTTATTTCTATCATTTTTGTAGAAGATGAATACGTTAAGTGCTGTCTAGCCATGGCCAGCTGCATTAAGATTTCAGACAAGGTATTATTGTAGTGAGGGATAGAAAAACATCCAGATTTGAGAAGATCCATCATTAAGAGTCTTGTGTTGCTGTAATACTGGACAGACAAGGATATACTGAGCATATACAGTATATATGTAAATGTATACTATAAAGCCTCTACCTCTGCTTCTTATCTCACTAGGATCTCCTCGCCATGGTCTTCACATACTTCGGAAGAGCAGGACTGTGCACTGTGGAATATAGAACTTACTTCTTTCCATCTCTGTGAGTTGCTTCTGACACTAAATACATTTAGAAAGTAATTCTATCCATGATTGATGCAACTAAAAGAGATTTTCTTTCATTTATTTGATTTCATTATTTTTCCTTCCAGTCTTTTAGCCAACCAGTTTGAAGAGGATGTTCTATATCACCAGGAGATCTACTGCTGGGCTCTCGGATGGACGTGGACTTTGAAGAAAAATCGGCTCCTGCACTTGACGTTTTGTTCACCATCATGGGATTTCGTGCTTAGGTTGATCGGGCCACCTGTGATCTGGTTAATAAGATAAACATGAATATTATAAGCTTTAATTAAAAGCCTCTGGTGATTATAATAACATATATGATATTTCATATAGATCATGGCACAAGACCCTGACCATTGGTCATGGAAGAGACACAGGAAGATCCATCATAGCTGGGCAGTACGTTGGTTCATAAGGAATGATGCCCCATCCTGCTCTCTGTGTAACACCGATCCATCCAAGAGGGAAGAGGCCAAGAACATCTAATGCCGGACAGACAAAGAGGAGGAACCCGAAAAAGCAGGTTCATACACATCTGTGGTAAATATAACACGTGTGTGTAATTTTAAGATAAATTTATAGTTAAATATATTCACGATTAAGATAATTATTTTGGATGCATGTAACAAGATGAATCTTCCTCTAAAAATGTGAAAAATGGTGAACACTCTATCATTACGCTTGGTAAAAAAAAATGTACTGCCTTACTCTTAGTAATGAGAAGTTCCTAAAGAAGGACTTAGTAACATTAACATGTTATAACATTTTCTTCTATTAATTATTTAAAAAAATTTAGATGTACTGCTGCCAGGATGGAGAACATTACTGCCGGAAGATGAACATAGCTGGACCTACAAAGAGAAAAACATCTAGAAGACATGACAGATGAAGGACTGAAAGGAGAGAAGTTCCTTAATAGTCACACACAGGAAAGCAATCACACTCCCACATGTACCACTGTACACAGACACTACACCACACACACACACTCACATTACATATTGTACACAGACACACACGCAATATACTGTACACACACAGACTATATGCTGTAAACACACTTGTTGTATTTTAGAGGTAGCCTCCCTTAGAATGTCTGGATGAAGGGCAGTACAGCGACCATGGTTTCCCTACAGGTTTCCTCCCCTGGCAGGCTTTTCTGTCCTGAGTGTTGCTGTACGCTCTTTGAGTGATGGCAGGTTTAACCTTTAAAACCTCTAATGAGCATTTAAAAATGGATCACAGCAATAAATTAGCACTGCATGCCCTTTTAATTCTTCTCTCCACATAGTTTCTTCTAGGTACCTGGTTGTGCAGGGAACTACAGTTGGCCTTATTAACATAAAGGGGTTAGCTATAGAGTAAGTGGGTTACTTAAATTGTGTCACTCTCACTATGTGCAGCGTCCTTTCCTTTAGCCGATGCAGAGGTTGGCAGCTAACATTGGTGTGCTTACTATGAGAGACGAATGACATCTCTGCTGTGTGCCACCTGTGACTGGCAAGTCGTCATTAGCTGCCGGCCTGATTGGCTGGCGGTATGTATTGCAGTGCAGGGATTCAGTGGAACTTTGTGCCGCAATACATTTCAGCAAAATATGCATCCTCAGACACACATTCAGTTGACACAGGTACTGGCGTCAGTAAGACCCCCCCCCTCCCACACAGTCCCGTCATGGACACACCTTCAGCGACTGTGATTGTTACGTCCCTGCCAATACAATCGAATCATAAAAGTACAATAGTTAAACAATAATAATAAATATAAAGATGATAACTATGTATATGGATATAAAAGTAATACATAGTGTCTCCCAACATCATTATTAGAATTATTAAAATTTCCCTTTAAATTTACATACATCATGACATGTGCTGCAATTCATCAACCAATAGTATTGCAAGATTTGAACTTAAAGAATTAAAAAAAAGTCAGTTGGTGCCAGTCTGCGATTGCTCTATTAGAGATAAGACAGGCTCTTTTTTGATCTGAGAAGTGACATTAATTAGATTATTAGCAGATTGTTACCTGCGGATTGAGATACAGAGGTATCATTGTGTGAGGAATAAAAATGCTGATTTTCGTCATCCCCTATAGTGACAGTTGGGATTCTTTATTATTAGAAAACTAAAATAAACTGGACATAGATCATAACTCTGATACCTATGAATAAATATTGAAAATAATAGATAATCTGTAATTATGGAGAAATTAGGGTGACTCTGGATGACTATGGAGAACATTGGGTCACAACCTCCACTACCAGCAATGGTGGTTACTAAAGTGCTGTGCAATGGCAAGGTGCCGGACTCTCCACCAAGAATATTAGCAGATGGACAAGTAGCCTGGCATTTTAAAATTTCATTAACATATAATGTTTATATCACACATGTAGTGGAAATGTGAAGCTTATTGTACTGGATCATCGGTTACTATACAGGCAGGTTCAGGATATATAAAGGTGTTTATATGGGGGATCATAGTAGAGCACTATAATACAAGTACAAAGTTTTTATTTTCTCACAGCACACAGGCACAATCTGACGTATATGACCACCTAAAGGTATTTTTATTTCAGAAATAATCTATAGTCTTGTTTACCTGAAATAGCTCCATTACGGTCAATGGTTAATGTCTGGTAATGCAAGATCTGAGACAATGAAGGAGAGCAGCAGTGCTGCCATACGTCTCATATGTGAAATTTAGGGTGATATTCTGATGTCTAGGGCTACACATTAACTGGGCACTACAAAACAGGAGGAAACGAGTAAATTGCTTCAAAAATATATGTATTTTTATTTTTATTTCATGTGCTCATTTTTAGTAATATTTTTTGTGAAACAGACACAATACACATATATCAGTATATAAATAAATTGATTACAAAAATTGGACGGACAAGAGGAGGGATGTTAAAAAGGGCACAAATTTATGCTGCCAAGCCCAAAATACATGGTACTTATCAGTGACAGAGTCAAATATGAAAATAATTCACATGAAAGTAACCACACATTCCCACGTGAAAGAATTGGTTGTTGCACCAAAAAAAGGGGGGGTAGTAGTTTCTCTCAACGAGGGTTATGCATAATGCTCAAACCGTATATTGCAAACACTGCTAACCACATTGATCAGTCATAATTATAATTTCATAGGCAGCATGTAAACCCGATATACGGTATAAAGATCGATCAGTGGAGCAGTGCAAACATATGCAGCAAGAGAGCCCACGCACACCTCGTTAGGGGGATCCCATCACTGGTAATCTATGTAAAAAATGACCAGATCATATTATTGCACCAACAGGGATTAGTTCAATTTGTACAAACAGACGCAAAAGTATTGCATCAAAGAGGATTATGCATGATGCTCAAATCACATATCGCCGACACTGCTGACCATATTAATTGAACATATGAGGGGGCATAAATTGTAATAAACAAGGCTCGGTACAGCAGTGTGAGCATATATCCCAAAAAGAGCCCCCGCACACCTCATTAGAAAGATCCCAACACTGGAGCTATTTCATAAAGCCATATATCAGTAGAGGCAGTCATGCAGGGGTCCCATCCGCATAATACCAAAATGCTGCAATGATAGTCACAATGATAATCATAAGAGCAAGGGCATCAATATGCTGTAACATTAATATGACTAAGACTCCATCATAACAGCAAATAGGCACATGCAAGAAGAGAGCCAACTACATACCGCAATATACTGTTATCTCGTGGGAGGAAAGCCGGCAGGCAGGAGAATCAGGTAAGGAGGGGGTTAAAACCCAAGGATAGACTCCAACGTACGTTTCACAAGGAATATGTACTCATGCTTCATCAGGGAGTAGTTAGTCCCAGTAACCGGCAGGTTTAAATAGCCGGAAACAGCCCGTGATCAGCTGTATTAAGTCAATGAATCATCACGGCGCATGCGCGCGCGGCGCTCCTAGATCCCAGAAGCCCTCACAAGCCGTCATGGCGCCAGCGCATGCGCGGGAGCGGGGACGCGTCACCATAGCTCCCGAGCATGCGCCGACGCCAACCAGAGACGGCCAGGAGGAGGACGGGCCAGAGGCACAGCACGCGCACGCGCACCATCCACGACAGATATGAAGGCATCCGGTATTTGTGCTGCAAAGCGCGCATAGATACTAAGTTAGATGTAACCCATCAATATGGACGCTACCAATGATAAATACAATTCAGTAAACAGAAAATGCAGAAATACAATGTAACATAATCTGTATTAGATCCGATTCTTCGGTCCATTTCAATGGTAGGTACATCAGAAATGAATTCCAATATGTCCAATATGTTGTGTTTTAGCCAGTTCAGATGGAAAACAAACGGATCCAAGCTGCTTTAAAGAAACATGTGAAGAAGGAAAAAAGACAAATAAATATGATAAAAAAGCAAACAATTGACATTAAAAAAAAAAATTTCAACGTGATTTACGGGATCAGCAACTGAATCAGACCTACAGATGGCAGCAGCCCTCTTATAGATCTAGATCGAGATCTAGGTCTAAATTGGGATCAAGATCACGTTCTACATCTGTTCTCTCTGGCCTCTCTTCTGATGACATGGGGACCTCGGCTCCTGGTGATGGGGTGAATATGAGATCGGACCCCACATCTTCGGGCATAATAACACGCTTAAAGGCAACCAAACAGGCCCCACAAAAAATACCTAAGAAGGACAATCGTACCCTCCAGGTAATTAATTTATCCACCCATGTGCTGTCAGGGGCACAGACTGAGGTTCTGTCCAAAGGGTTATCTTTCTCTCCGACTAATTCCTTTGATTTCCTCACAGCCATGAAAGACCTACATCTCTTTTCTAGAAAGCTGATATTGAAGAAATTGCACAATCGTAATACCTCAAATTTTGGTTTGGATAGTCGTGCTGAGAGAGAGGCCCTGGCAATTTTGGAGGAACTTCAGTCTGAACAACAACAATCCCCTGATGGCACAGGTGTGTACCCACCATCAATTATGCCTAAGTCCACTAGATTTCCCCCCTTGTCACTTTGTCCCTCTGTCGAGATATTTACTAGATTAGTATTGAGCGATTTTGCTCAATTATCATCGAGACGTAGTAATGACAATCTTACTTTTCGACAGAGAACTGCATTGAAACAACTTGAGATCTGGAAGGATGTTGTAATTAAACCCGCCGACAAGGGGGGAAATGTAGTGATATGGCCTATTGTTAAGTATGAGAGGGAGGTCTTTCGTCAGTTGAGAGACAGAGAGACGTACAGAAAGTTGAGTTTCAATCCCATTGACTCCTTCTCCAGAGAGCTTTCGGTTATCCTGGAACACGCGCTGGAGTTGGGTCTGGTCACGAGGAAGGTTGTGGATGGCTTGTTGATTAAATACCCTAAGGTGCCCACCTTGTACTTACTCCCCAAAATTCACAAAGATGCCCTTGACCCGCCGGGCCGTCCGATCGTGTCTGGATTGGAGGGAATGTGCGATCCAGTGTGTAAGTTTATTGATTTTTATCTGAAACCTCTGGTCGAAGCACTTCCCTCCTACATAAAAGACATGACGAACGTGCTCAATAGGGTCAATGGCATCCACATGGAGCCTGACATGTTGATCGTCACGGCGGATGTAGAGTCCTTGTACACCTGCATCCGCCATGACGTTGGTTTGGCGGCTGTTCAATTTTTTCTTGGGACCTCCGGGCGGGACAGCGCGATGTGTGACTTGATTCTCCAGCTGCTCCGCTTTATCCTTACCCACAATTGTTTTACGTTTAAGGATTCTTTTTACCTGCAACAACGCGGCACTGCGATGGGTGCGTCTTGTGCGCCCTCGTACGCCAATCTCTTCCTAGGGTTCTGGGAGAGATCTGTTTTTGGCGACGAGGGCGACCAGGCCGCATCCCATGTGCAGTGCTGGCTGAGGTATATAGATGATTTGTTGATTTTTTGGCAGGGTACGGCGGAGCAGCTTGAGACCTTTGTGGGTAGACTTGGCATGAATCCGTTTAACATCAAATTGACATTTAAATACCATAACAAATGCATTGACTTTCTGGACATACTTATCACGGTGGATGAGGATAATTTCATCCAAACTGATGTTTTTCGGAAATCAACATCTGTCAATGCCTTACTTCATGCCTCGTCTGCCCACAATATGTCTACCATTCGCGCTGTCCCTACCGGACAGTTCCTGAGAGTGAGAAGAATTTGTTCTTCGGATCAAAAGTTTGAGGAACAGGCCGCCGATCTCATGTCACGTTTCCGGGAAAGGGGGTATAGCAATCGCAGTATCAAGAAGGGCTACCTTAGGGCTAAAAATACTCCCAAGATCCCAACTCCTCCTGGCAAGACAGAAAGATAAATCAGATGGCTCAATGGTCAGGTTCATTACCACCTTTAATCATGAATGGCATAACATTAGAGCCATCTTGAACCGACACTGGCCCATACTGAATACTGACCCACTTCTGAAGGGTTCTCTCTCAGACTATCCTATGATGACGGCCAGAAGATCAGCCAATCTTCGTGATGTGCTTGTTAAGAGTCATTACGTTCCACCAGTATCTGGCTTTTTGGGCCTGAGGAATCCTCATGTTGGCTGCTTTCCATGTGGCCACTGCCTGGCCTGCAGTAATGTCTTGCGGAGCTCAGTATTTTCATCAGCGGACGGGATGCGCGAGTTTCAGATCAGGGATTATGTGTCATGTGGCACCTCAAACGTCATATATTATGCCGTTTGTGGGTGTCCACTGATTTACATTGGCCTGACCTCGCGCGAGTTGCGTATCCGCGTCCGCGAACACGTAAGGGACATTGCTGCGGCCCGGACTGTGGATGATATTGCCTCTCTGAAGACCATTCCACGCCACTTCAAGATCCACCACGGATGTGATTCGAAATCCTTATCTGTACGTGGAATTGAGGTGGTTCATGGTGGTATCAGAGGAGGCAATGTTAAGAAAAGGCTTGCCCAGCGTGAGACGAGATGGATGGTGACATTGGGTACAGTCACCCCCTCGGGCCTTAATGAGGCTTTAAGTTTTGCCTCTTTCCTCTGACATCACCCCTTTTGGGTTATCTCCCTCTTAAGTGTTTGAGGGATTAATGTTTTTAATGTCAATTGTTTGCTTTTTTATCATATTTATTTGTCTTTTTTCCTTCTTTCACATGTTTCTTTAAAGCAGCTTGAATCCGTTTGTTTTCCATCTGAACTGGCTAAAACACGACATATTGGACATATTGGAATTAATTTCTGATGTACCTACCATTGAAATGGACCGAAGAATCGGATCTAATACAGATTATGTTACATTGTATTTCTGCATTTTCTGTTTACTGAATTGTATTTATCATTGGTAGCGTCCATATTGATGGGTTACATCTAACTTAGTATCTATGCGCGCTTTGCAGCACAAATACCGGATGCCTTCATATCTGTCGTGGATGGTGCGCGTGTGCGTGCCTCTGGCCCGTCCTCCTCCTGGCCGTCTCTGGTTGGCGTCGGCACATGCTCGGGAGCTATGGTGACGCGTCCCCGCTCCCGCGCTTGAGCTGGCGCCATGACGGCTTGTGAGGGCTTCTGGGATCTAGGAGCGCCGCGCGCGCATGCGCCGTGATGATTCATTGACTGAATACAGCTGATCACGGGCTGTTTCCGGCTATTTAAACCTGCCGGTTACTGGGACTAACTACTCCCTGATGAAGCATGAGTACATATTCCTTGTGAAACGTACGTTGGAGTCTATCCTTGGGTTTTAACCCCCTCCTTACCTGATTCTCCTGCCTGCCGGCTTTCCTCCCACGAGATAACAGTATATTGCGGTATGTAGTTGGCTCTCTTCTTGCATGTGCCTATTTGCTGTTATGATGGAGTCTTAGGCATATTAATGTTACAGCATATTGATGCCCTTGCTCTTATGATTATCATTGTGACTATCATTGCAGCATTTTGGTATTATGCGGATGGGACCCCTGCATGACTGCCTCTACTGATATATGGCTTTATGAAATAGCTCCAGTGTTGGGATCTTTCTAATGAGGTGTGCGGGGGCTCTTTTTGGGATATATGCTCACACTGCTGTACCGAGCCTTGTTTATTACAATTTATGCCCCCTCATATGTTCAATTAATATGGTCAGCAGTGTCGGCGATATGTGATTTGAGCATCATGCATAATCCTCTTTGATGCAATACTTTTGCGTCTGTTTGCACATATTGAACTAATCCCTGTTGGTGCAATAATATGATCTGGTCATTTTTTACATAGATTACCAGTGATGGGATCCCCCTAACGAGGTGTGCGTGGGCTCTCTTGCTGCATATGTTTGCACTGCTCCACTGATCGATCTTTATACCGTATATCGGGTTTACATGCTGCCTATGAAATTATAATTATGACTGATCAATGTGGTTAGCAGTGTTTGCAATATACGGTTTGAGCATTATGCATAACCCTCGTTGAGAGAAACTACTACCCCCCCCTTTTTTTGGTGCAACAACCAATTCTTTCACGTTGGAATGTATGGTTACTTTCATGTGAATTATTTTCATATTTGACTCTGTCACTGATAAGTACCATGTATTTTGGGCTTGGCAGGATAAATTTGTGCCCTTTTTAACATCCCTCCTCTTGGCCGTCCAATTTTTGTAATCAATTTATTTATATACTGATATATGTGTATTGTGTCTGTTTCACAAAAAAATATTACTAAAAATGAGCACATGAAATAAAAATAAAAATACATATATTTTTGAAGCAATTTACTAGTTTCCTCCTGTTTTGTATTGCTATTTGAGTAGCTCAGCATAGTGTGTGATATCCCCTGAGGGATTGACACACCTGTGGCCTTTGATATTGTTGGATCTTATGTATTTAACATTAACTGGGCAGTATTACCCTAAAGGGGACTCTTTAGAAATAGTCCTGCTTTGTATATTCAGGAATAACCTTTTCTGTATATTAGTTTCCAGAGAGAAGAAGAAGAATGGCCATAAGGAAGCGGAAGAGAGAACTGATCGCCCTTTATGAAGAGGAGTGGTAAGTAGATGAGATAACACCACAGCAGTCATCATCCATAAACTTACACCAGTAATCCATAACGTACAGTACAAGTCACCACTACACATAGTATATACCATTTACAGCACAGAACTATATCAGATATGGAGAAAGCACATAGAATAAAAGGCTGGATTGTTGGAAAGACAATGCTCACAATCAGTTTTTGACAAATATTTCATTTACGATGAGCCAGCTCACTATGTGTGTAGAGAAGTAGCAGCCGCGACCAGCACTATATGTTCTTGTAGTACTTTCCACATCAATCTATGCCACTTATGTAGGTCAGCCATTCCCATCCTATATAAATTAGCCTTGTGCCGCACACATAGCTTAGTGGGGTTACACTTTTGGTATTGTTTACTGCAGGTGTCATGTTAGCGAATTCTACATTTCTAAATCATGATCATAAATAATCAGTCAACACAAACTGCTATCAATGTGCATCAGTGATCAACAGACCCCATGTAATAAAGCACAAGTGTGAATGAGCGCAAAACACATAGAAATCAATGAGAAATTCCCACTCGGCCACAGATACACAGAGGCAGAAGAACAGGATGGCCCATAGATTATGGCAGTTCTTACAGCTCAGAACACGTGTAGCCATAGTACGGCCGTGTGTATAAGGCCTAATACTAATATATCTATCTCTTCTATCACAGCTCACTGTCCACCGCCCAAGAAGACACCAAGCGGAAAAAGACGGACGAGGACATCCCGCAGCCTGAAGAGCGGGAAACTTTCTTCACACTTCTAGGTAAGTCTCATTGCACCTTCCAAGGATCCCAGACAGACACAAAGTATTAGATTATATGATATTTATTTCTAGATTTATCTACTGCATGTGTGAAATGTTATAGAAACATGTTGTGAAAGTGTTCTCTCTCAGATTTTATATGATTTAACTTAATTTTGTGCGGTCATTTCCCATGACTTCAAGGTGTTTTATACTGGATTTTTGGTGAAGGCACTTTGATGAATCGCCCCCAATGTTCTTCAGAAAAGCTGCTTTTCACTCTCCAGAATTGGTCACTTTCTTGCTCTGGCCTTACTACAATATAATGTCTCACAGAGGATTAACAGCATGTTGCTTTACTGCATTTAATGTGAGATTGGTATATTTTAGAAGCTGTAGATTAAATAGCTCATAGTGAAATAATCTTATTTGTATCATTTTTGTAGAAGATGAATACGTTAAGTGCTGTCTAGCCATGGCCAGCTGCATTAAGATTTCAGACAAGGTATTATTGCAGTGAGGGAGAGAAAAACATCCAGATTTGAGAAGATCCATCATTAAAAGTCTTGTGTTGCAGTAATACTGGACAGACAAGGATATACTGAGCATATACAGTATATACAGTTAGGTCCAGAAATATTTGGACAGTGACACAAGTTTTGTTATTTTAGCTGTTTACAAAAACATGTTCAGAAATACAATTATATATATTATATATGAAGAGGAGTGGTAAATAGATGAGATAACACCACAGCAGTCATCATCCATAAACTTACAACAGTAATCCATAAAGAACAGTACAAATCACCACTACACATAGTATATACCATTTACAGCACAGAACTACAGTTAGGTCCAGAAATATTTGGACAGAACACAAGTTTTGTTATTTTAGCTGTTTACAAAAACATGTTCAGAAATACAATTATATATATAATATGGGCTGAAAGTGCACACTCCCAGCTGCAATATGAGAGTTTTCACATCCAAATCGGAGAAAGGGTTTAGGAATCATAGCTCTGTAATGCATAGCCTCCTTTTTTTCAAGGGACCAAAAGTAATTGGACAAGGGACTCTAAGGGCTGCAATTAACTCTGAAGGCGTCTCCCTCGTTAACCTGTAATCAATGAAGTAGTTGAAAGGTCTGGGGTTGATTACAGGTGTGTGGTTTTGCATTTGGAAGCTGTTGCTGTGACCAGACAACATGCGGTCTAAGGAACTCTCAATTGAGGTGAAGCAGAACATCCTGAGGCTGAAAAAAAAGAAAAAATCCATCAGAGAGATAGCAGACATGCTTGGAGTAGCAAAATCAACAGTCGGGTACATTCTGAGAAAAAAGGAATTGACCGGTGAGCTTGGGAACTCAAAAAGGCTTGGGCGTCCACGGATGACAACAGTGGTGGATGATCGCCGCATACTTTCTTTGGTGAAGAAGAACCCGTTCACAACATCAACTGAAGTCCAGAACACTCTCAGTGAAGTAGGTGTATCTGTCTCTAAGTCAACAGTAAAGAGAAGACTCCATGAAAGTAAATACAAAGGGTTCACATCTAGATGCAAACCATTCATCAATTCCAAAAATAGACAGGCCAGAGTTAAATTTGCTGAAAAACACCTCATGAAGCCAGCTCAGTTCTGGAAAAGTATTCTATGGACAGATGAGACCAAGATCAACCTGTACCAGAATGATGGGAAGAAAAAAGTTTGGAGAAGAAAGGGAACGGCACATGATCCAAGGCACACCACATCCTCTGTAAAACATGGTGGAGGCAACGTGATGGCATGGGCATGCATGGCTTTCAATGGCACTGGGTCACTTGTGTTTATTGATGACATAACAGCAGACAAGAGTAGCCGGATGAATTCTGAAGTGTACCGGGATATACTTTCAGCCCAGATTCAGCAAAATGCCGCAAAGTTGATCGGACGGCGCTTCATAGTATAGATGGACAATGACCCCAAGCATACAGCCAAAGCTACCCAGGAGTTCATGAGTGCAAAAAAGTGGAACATTCTGCAATGGCCAAGTCAATCACCAGATCTTAACTCAATTGAGCATGCATTTCACTTGCTCAAATCCAGACTTAAGTCGGAAAGACCCACAAACAAGCAAGACCTGAAGGCTGTGGCTGTAAAGGCCTGGCAAAGCATTAAGAAGGAGGAAACCCAGCGTTTGGTGATGTCCATGGGTTCCAGACTTAAGGCAGTGATTGCCTCCAAAGGATTCACAACAAAATATTGACAATAAAAATGTTTTTTTTGAGTTTGGTTTATTTGTCCAATTACTTTTGACCTCCTAAAATGTGGAGTGTTTGTAAAGAAATGTGTACAATTCCTACAATTTCTATCAGATATTTTTGTTCAAACCTTCAAATTAAACGTTACAATCTGCACTTGAATTCTGTTGTAGAGGTTTCATTTCAAATCCAATGTGGTGGCATGCAGAGCCCAACTCGCGAAAATTGTGTCACTGTCCAAATATTTCTGGACCTAACTGTATGTAAATGTATAATATAAAGCCTCTACCTCTGCTTCTTATCCCACTAGTATCTACTCGCCATGGTCTTCACATACTTCAGAAGAGCAGGACTGTGTACTGTGGAAGAACTTACTTCTTTCCATCTCTGTGAGTTGCTTCTGACACTAAATACATTTAGAAAGTAATTCTATCCATGATTGATGCAACTAAAATAGATTTTCTTTCATTTATTTGATTTCATTATTTTTCCTTCCAGTCTTTTAGCCAACCAGTTTGAAGAGGATGTTCTATATCACCAGGAGATCTACTGCTGGGCCCTCGGATGGACGTGGACTTTGAAGAACAATCGGCTCCTGCGCTTACGTGACGTTTTGTTCACCATCATGGGATTTCGTGCTTAGGTTGATCGGGCCACCTGTGATCTGGTTAATAAGATAAACATGAATATTATAAGCTTTAATTAAAAGCCAGTTGTGATTATAATAACATATATGATATTTCATATAAATCATGGCACAAGACCCTGACCATTGGTCATGGAAGAGACACAGGAATGTCCATCATAGCTGGGCAGTACGTTGGTTCATAAGGAATGATGCCCCATCCTGCTCTTTGTGTAACACCGATCCATCCAAGAGGGAAGAGGCCAAGAACATCTAATGCCGGACAGACAAAGAGGAGGAACCCAAAAAAGCAGGTTCATACACATCTGTGGTAACTATGACACGTGTGTGTAATTTTAAGATAAATTTATAGTTAAATATATTCACGATTAAGATAATTATTTTGAATGCATGTAACAAGATGAATCTTCCTCTAAAAATGTGAAAAATGGTGAACACTCTATCATTACGCTTGGTAAAAAAAAAATGTACTGCCTTACTCTTAGTAATGAGAAGTTCCTAAAGAAGGACTTAGTAACATTAACATGTTATAACATTTTCTTCTATTAATTATTTAATCCATAAAGAACAGTACAAATCACCACTACACATAGTATATACCATTTACAGCACAGAACTATATCAGCTTCCCTATGGAGAAAGCACATAGAATAAAAGGCTGGATTGTTGGAAAGACAATGCTCACAATCAGTTTTTGACAAATATTTCATTTTCGATGAACCAGCTCACTATATGTGTAGAGAAGTAGCAGCCGCGACCAGCACTATATGTTCTTGTAGTACTTTCCACATCAATCTATGCCACTTATGTAGGTCAGCCATTCCCATCCTATATAAATTAGCCTTGTGACGCACACATAGCTTAGTGGGGTTACACTTTTGGTATTGTTTACTGCAGGTGTCATGTTAGCGGCTTCTACATTTCTAAATCATGATCATAAATAATCAGTCAACACAAACTGCTATCAATGTGCATCAGTGATTAACAGACCCCATGTAATAAAGCACAAGTGTGAATGAGCCCAAAACACATAGAAATCAATGAGAAATTCTCACTCGGCCACAGATACACAGAGGCAGAAGAACAGGATGGCCCATAGATTATGGCAGTTCTTACAGCTCAGAACACGTGTAGCCATAGTACGGCCGTGTGTATAAGGCCTAATACTAATATATCTATCTCTTCTATCACATCTCACTGTCCTCCGCCCAGGAAAACATCAGGCGGAAAAAGACG
Organism: Anomaloglossus baeobatrachus; assembly: GCF_048569485.1. Classification (NCBI taxonomy): domain Eukaryota; kingdom Metazoa; phylum Chordata; class Amphibia; order Anura; family Aromobatidae; genus Anomaloglossus; species Anomaloglossus baeobatrachus. The sequence continues at coordinate 477,284,752 of NC_134354.1, read as the reverse complement.
GACGAGGACATCCCGCAGTCTGAAGAGCGGGCAACTTTCTTCACACTTCTAGGTAAGTCTCATTGCACCTTCCAAGGATCCCAGACAGACACAAAGTATTAGATTATATGATATTTATTTATTTCTAGATTTATCTACTGCATGTGTGAAATGTTATAGAAACATGTTGTGAAAGTGTTCTCTCTCAGATTTTATATGATTTCACTTCATTTTGTGCGGTCATTTCCCATGACTTCAAGGTGTTTTATACTGGATTTTTGGTGAAGGCACTTTGATGAATCGCCCCCAATGTTCTTCAGAAAAGATGCTTTTCACTCTCCAGAATTGGTCGCTTTCTTGCTCTGGCCTTACTACAATATAATGTCTCACAGAGGATTGATAGCATGTTGCTTTACTGCATTTAATGTGAGATTGGTATATTTTAGAAGATGTAGATTAAATAGCTCATAGTGAAATAATCTTATTTCTATCATTTTTGTAGAAGATGAATACGTTAAGTGCTGTCTAGCCATGGCCAGCTGCATTAAGATTTCAGACAAGGTATTATTGTAGTGAGGGATAGAAAAACATCCAGATTTGAGAAGATCCATCATTAAAAGTCTTGTGATGCTGTAATACTGGACAGACAAGGATATACTGAGCATATACAGTATATGTGTAAATGTATAATATAATGCCTCTACCTCTGCTTCTTATCCCACTAGGATCTCCTCGCCATGGTCTTCACATACTTCAGAAGAGCAGGACTGTGCACTGTGGAATATAGAACTTACTTCTTTCCATCTCTGTGAGTTGCTTCAGACATTAAATACATTTAGAAAGTAATTCTATCCATGATTGATTCAACTAAAATAGATTTTCTTTCATTTATTTGATTTCATTATTTTTCCTTCCAGTCTTTTAGCCAACCAGTTTGAAGAGGATGTTCTATATCACCAGGAGATCTACTGCTGGGCCCTCGGATGGACGTGGACTTTGAAGAAAAATCGGCTCCTGCACTTGACGTTTTGTTCACCATCATGGGATTTCGTGCTTAGGTTGATCGGGTCACCTGTGATCTGGTTAATAAGATAAACATGAATATTATAAGCTTTAATTAAAAGCCTGTGATGATTATAATAACATATATGATATTTCATATAGATCATGGCACAAGACCCTGACCATTGGTCATGGAAGAGACACAGGAATGTCCATCATAGCTGGGCAGTACGTTTGTTCATAAGGAATGATGCCCCATCCTGCTCTCTGTGTAACACCGATCCATCCAAGAGGGAAGAGGCCAAGAACATCTAATGCCGGACAGACACAGAGGAGGAACCCGAAAAAGCAGGTTCATACACATCTGTGGTAAATATAACACGTGTGTGTAATTTTAAGATAAATTTATAGTTAAATATATTCACGATTAAGATAATTATTTTGAATGCATGTAACAAGATGAATCTTCCTCTAAAAATGTGAAAAATGGTGAACACTCTATCATTACGCTTGGTAAAAAAAAATGTACTGCCTTACTCTTAGTAATGAGAAGTTCCTAAAGAAGGACTTAGTAACATTAACATGTTATAACATTTTCTTCTATTAATTATTTAAAAAAAATTTAGATGTACTGCTGCCAGGATGGGGAACATTACTGCCGAAAGATGAACATAGCTGGACCTACAAAGAGAAAAACATCTAGAAGACATGACAGATGAAGGACTGAAAGGAGAGAAGTTCCTTAATAGTCACACACAGGAAACCACTCACATTCCCACATGTACCACTGTACACAGACACTACACTCACACATACTATAGCTACAAATAAAGACACAATCACCACACACACACAATCACATTACATATTGTACACAGACACACACACACGAAATATACTGTACACACACAGACTATATGCTGTAAACACACTTGTATTTTAGAGGTAGCCTCCCTTAGAATGTCTGGATGAAGGGCAGTACAGCGACCATGGTTTCCCTACAGGTTTCCTCCCCTGGCGGGCTTTTCTGTCCTGAGTGTTGCTGTACACTCTTTGAGTGATGGCAGGTTTAACCTTTAAAACCCCCAATGAGCATTTAAAAATGGATCACAGCAATAAATAAATTAGCACTGCATGCCCTTTTAATTCTTCTCGTCACATAGTTTCTTCTAGGTACCTGGTTGTGCAGGGAACTACAGTTGGCCTCGTTAACGTAAAGGGGTTAGCTATAGAGTAAGTGGGTATCTTAAATTGTGTCACTCTCACTATGTGCAGCGTCCTTTCTGTGCTTACTATGAGAGACGCATGTGACATCTCTGCTGTGTGCCACCTGTGACTGGCAAGTCGTCATTAGCTGCCGGCCTGATTGGCTGGCGGTATGTATTGCAGTGCAGGGATTCAGTGGAACTTTGTGCCGCAATACATTTCAGCTAAATATGCATCCTCAGACACATTCAGTTGACACAGGTACTGGCGTCAGTAAGCCCCCCCCCTCCCACACAGACCCGTCATGGACACACCTTCAGCGACTGTGATTGTTACGCCTCTCCCAATACAATCGAATCATAAAAGTATATAAATGTACAATAGTTAAACAATAATAATAAATATAAAGATGACAACTATGCATATGGATATAAAAGTAATACATAGTGTCTCCCAATATCATTATTAGAATTATTAGAATTTCCCTTTAAATTTACAGACATCATGACATGTGCCGCAATTCATCAACCAATAGCATTGCAAGATTTGAACTTAAAGAATTAAAAAAAGTCAGTTGGTGCCAGTGTGCGATTGCTCTATTAGAGATAAGACAGGCTCTTTATTGATCTGAGAAGTGACATTAATTAGATTATTAGCGGATTGTTACCTGCGGATTGAGATACAGAGGTATCATTGTGTGAGGAATAAATATGCTGATTTACGTCATCCCCGATAGTGACAGTTGGGATTCTGTATTATCAGAAAACTGAAATAAACTGGACATAGATCATAACTCTGATAACTATGAATAAATATTGAAAATTATAGATCATCTGTAATTATGGAGAAATTAGGGTGACTCTGGATGACTATGGAGAACATTGGGTCACAACCTCCACTCCCAGCAATGGTGGTTACTAAAGTGCTGTGCAATGGCAAGGTGCCGGACTCTCCACCAAGAATATTAGCAGATGGACAGGTAGCCTGGCATTTTAAAATTTCATTAACATATAATGTTTATATCACACATGTAGTGGAAATGTGAAGCTTATTGTACTGGATCATCAGTTACTATACAGGGAAGTTCAGGATATATAAAGGTGTTTATATGGGGGATCATAGTAGAGCACTATAATACAAGTACAAAGTTTTTATTTTCTCACAGCACACAGGCACAATCTGACGTATATGACCACCTAAAGGTATTTTTATTTCAGAAATAATCTATAGTCTTGTTTACCTGAAATAGCTCTATTACGGTCAATGGTTCATATCTGGTAATGCAAGACCTGGAACAATGAAGGAGAGCGGCAATGCTGCCATACGTCTCATATGTGAAATTTAGGGTGATATTCTGATGTCTAGGGCTACACATTAGCTGGGCAGTATTACCCTAAAGGGGACTCTTTAGAAAGAGTCCTGCTTTGTATATTCAGGAATAACCTTTTCTGTATATTAGTTTCCAGAGAGAAGAGGAAGAATGGCCGTGAGGAAGTGGAAGAGAGAACTGATCGCACTTTATTAAGAGAGGTGGTAAGTAGATGAGATAACACCACAGCAGTCATCATCCATAAACTTACACCAGTAATCCATAAAGAACAGTACAAATCACCACTACACATAGTATATACCATTTACAGCACAGAACTATATCAGCTTCCCTATGGAGAAAGCACATAGAATAAAAGGCTGGATTGTTGGAAAGACAATGCTCACAATCAGTTTTTGACAAATATTTCATTTTCGATGAACCAGCTCACTATGTGTGTAGAGAAGTAGCAGCCGCGACCAGCACTATATGTTCTTGTAGTACTTTCCACATCAATCTATGCCACTTATGTAGGTCAGTCATTCCCATCCTATATAAATTAGCCTTGTGCCGCACACATAGCTTAGTGGGGTTACACTTTTGGTATTGTTTACTGCAGGTGTCATGTTAGCGGCTTCTACATTTCTAAGTCATGATCATAAATAATCAGTCAACACAAACTGCTATCAATGTGCATCAGTGATTAACAGACCCCATGTAATAAAGCACAAGTGTGAATGAGCGCAAAACACATAGAAATCAATGAGAAATTCTCACTCGGCCACAGATACACAGAGGCAGAAGTACAGGATGGCCCATAGATTATGGCAGTTCTTACAGCTCAGAACACGTGTAGCCATAGTACGGCCGTGCGTATAAGGCCTAATACTAATATATCTATCTCTTCTATCACATCTCACTGTCCTCCGCCCAGGAAGACATCAGGCGGAAAAAGACGGACGGGGACATCCCGCAGTCTGAAGAGCGGGCAACTTTCTTCACACTTCTAGGTAAGTCTCATTGCACCTTCCAAGGATCCCAGACAGACACAAAGTATTAGATTATATGATATTTATTTATTTCTAGATTTATCTACTGCATGTGTGAAATGTTATAGAAACATGTTGTGAAAGTGTTCTCTCTCAGATTTTATATGATTTAACTTCATTTTGTGCGGTCATTTCCCATGACTTCAAGGTGTTTTATACTGGATTTTTGGTGAAGGCACTTTGATGAATCGCCCCCAATGTTCTTCAGAAAAGATGCTTTTCACTCTCCAGAATTGGTCGCTTTCTTGCTCTGGCCTTACTACAATATAATGTCTCACAGAGGATTGACAGCATGTTGCTTTACTGCATTTAATGTGAGATTGGTATATTTTAGAAGATGTAGATTAAATAGCTCATAGTGAAATAATCTTATTTCTATCATTTTTGTAGAAGATGAATACGTTAAGTGCTGTCTAGCCATGGCCAGCTGCATTAAGATTTCAGACAAGGTATTATTGTAGTGAGGGATAGAAAAACATCCAGATTTGAGAAGATCCATCATTAAAAGTCTTGTGTTGCTGTAAGGCTATGTGCGCACTAGAGCTTTTTACCCGCGGATTTACCCGCGGATTTACCGCGGAAATTTCTTGAGAAATGTCTGCAATCTTTGTGCAGACATTTCCCAGCAATTTCTATGAAAAAAAAAAAAAGCTTTGCGCACTTGTGCGGATTTTTCTCGAGAAATTTCCGCATGCGGAATTTCTCGAGAAACTTTCTTGAGAAAATGAACAATGTCCATTATTTCCGCAGGTATCCTGCGGATTTCTGCAGTACAGCCTGCAAAAATCCGCAGGGAACCACCCGCTGGAAAATCGCGGCAATTCCACGGCTAATCCGAGCAAATCCGCGTCAAATCCGCATGCGGATTTGGTGCGGATTTTTTCCAGAGGTCCGGAAATCTTTCACTCCCAGAAGTTTCTCGAGAAATTTTCTTGAGAAACTTCACATCTCTAGTGCGCACATAGCCTAATACTGGACAGACAAGGATATACTGAGCATATACAGTATATGTGTAAATGTATAATATAATGCCTCTACCTCTGCTTCTTATCCCACTAGGATCTCCTCGCCATGGTCTTCACATACTTCAGAAGAGCAGGACTGTGCACTGTGGAATATAGAACTTACTTCTTTCCATCTCTGTGAGTTGCTTCTTACATTAAATACATTTAGAAAGTAATTCTATCCATGATTGATGCAACTAAAAGAGATTTTCTTTCATTTATTTGATTTCATTATTTTTCCTTCCAGTCTTTTAGCCAACCAGTTTGAAGAGGATGTTCTATATCACCAGGAGATCTACTGCTGGGCCCTCGGATGGACGTGGACTTTGAAGAAAAATCGGCTCCTGCACTTGACGTTTTGTTCACCATCATAGGATTTCGTGCTTAGGTTGATCGGGTCACCTGTGATCTGGTTAATAAGATAAACATGAATATTATAAGCTTTAATTAAAAGCCTGTGATGATTATAATAACAGATATGATATTTCATATAGATCATGGCACAAGACCCTGACCATTGGTCATGGAAGAGACACAGGAATGTCCATCATAGCTGGGCAGTACGTTTGTTCATAAGGAATGATGCCCCATCCTGCTCTCTGTGTAACACCGATCCATCCAAGAGGGAAGAGGCCAAGAACATCTAATGCCGGACAGACACAGAGGAGGAACCCGAAAAAGCAGGTTCATACACATCTGTGTAAATATAACACGTGTGCAATTTTAAGATAAATTTATAGTTAAATATATTCACGATTAAGATAATTATTTTGAATGCATGTAACAAGATGAATCTTCCTCTAAAAATGTGAAAAATGGTGAACACTCTATCATTACGCTTGGTAAAAAAAAATGTACTGCCTTACTCTTAGTAATGAGAAGTTCCTAAAGAAGGACTTAGTAACATTAACATGTTATAACATTTTCTTCTATTAATTATTTAAAAAAAAATTAGATGTACTGCTGCCAGGATGGGGAACATTATTGCCGGAAGATGAACATAGCTGGACCTACAAAGAGAAAAACATCTAGAAGACATGACAGATGAAGGACTGAAAGGAGAGAAGTTCCTTAATAGTCACACACAGGAAAGCACTCACATTCCCACATGTACCACTGTACACAGACACTACACTCACACATACTATAGCTACAAATAAAGACACAATCACCACACACACACAATCACATTACATATTGTACACAGACACACACACACACGAAATATACTGTACACACACAGACTATATGCTGTAAACACACTTGTATTTTAGAGGTAGCCTCCCTTAGAATGTCTGGATGAAGGGCAGTACAGCGACCATGGTTTCCCTACAGGTTTCCTCCCCTGGCGGGCTTTTCTGTCCTGAGTGTTGCTGTACACTCTTTGAGTGATGGCAGGTTTAACCTTTAAAACCCCCAATGAGCATTTAAAAATGGATCACAGCAATAAATAAAATAGCACTGCATGCCCTTTTAATTCTTCTCGTCACATAGTTTCTTCTAGGTACCTGGTTGTGCAGGGAACTACAGTTGGCCTCATTAACGTAAAGGGGTTAGCTATAGAGTAAGTGGGTTTCTTAAATTGTGTCACTCTCACTACCACACATGATGCTGGGATGTATATCCTCTTATCATCACCCTTGGGCTTCCTGATGATCCGATGACGGGCGGGGAAACGCGTTGAGGCCATGTAAACAGCATCTATTTGAGGGAAGTACATTTTGTCCCCATTGTATATTGATAGACATGCTGTAAGCCGATTGTGGTAGCAGATGTCTTTGTCTTTATTCTGTACCTGTAAATTTGTGTATTGAGGTATTAATCCTCTAGTTGGACTCTCATTGGAGTATTACATTTTTTGTTAATTACTGAGATTATTAGGCACAGACACCATCCTTACATTGGTAGGGTCAATGAGGGTGAGTGAGGGACAGCCGTCGAGGAACGGGGGCGCCCAGCTACGTTAGGGCGTCATACCCTCCGTTGCCAGGCAGAGCCAGGTATAGTGATATATTAGGGTCACTTTAACACAAATAAGTTTTGGACAGGCCTGTTTATTTGGTCTGCCTCCGTAAATATCATAACTTATTGTTGTACCCGTTTTACAGTTGTTCCCTTCTCTGTGCCTATAGAATTATTTGAGGTACTCCTCTTATTGAAATTAAAATGGAGTATCACACCATATGTTATTGAGAGTATTTGGTACAGATACTATCATCATTTTGGTAGGGTCAAGTAGGGTGAGTGAGGGTCAGCCGTCGAGGAACGGGGGCGCCCAGCTACGTTAGGGCGTCATACCCTCCGTTGTTAGGCAGAGCCAGATATAGTGACATACTAGGGTCACTATAGTATAAATAAATTTCGGACTGGCTTTTCTATCTTTATATTTGCCTGTGTAACTTCAGAATATTTGGTTGCACCTGACCCATAGTAGCTCTCCCTTTTTATTGATTTATATATTGAGTTTTTGGAGTTTTTCACCTGGGCGGATTTTAATCTTTAATTAATAAAATTGATGTTTTAAAGGGATTTGTAATGCACACTGGTTAAACAGATCACTCTCACTATGTGCAGCGTCCTTTCTGTGCTTACTATGAGAGACGCATGTGACATCACTGCTGTATGCCACCTGTGACTGGCAAGTCGTCATTAGCTGCCGGCCTGATTGGCTGGCGGTATGTATTGCAGTGCAGGGATTCAGTGGAACTTTGTGCCGCAATACATTTCAGCTAAATATGCATCCTCAGACACACATTCAGTTGACACAGGTACTGGCGTCAGTAACCCCCCCCCTCCCACACAGACCCGTCATGGACACACCTTCAGCGACTGTGATTGTTACGTCTCTCCCAATACAATCGAATCATAAAAGTATATCAATGTACAATAGTTAAACAATAATAATAAATATAAAGATGACAACTATGCATATGGATATAAAAGTAATACATAGTGTCTCCCAATATCATTATTAGAATTATTAGAATTTCCCTTTAAATTTACAGACATCATGACATGTGCCGCAATTCATCAACCAATAGCATTGCAAGATTTGAACTTAAAGAATTAAAAAAAGTCAGTTGGTGCCAGTCTGCGATTGCTCTATTAGAGATAAGACAGGCTCTTTATTGATCTGAGAAGTGACATTAATTAGATTATTAGCGGATTGTTACCTGCGGATTGAGATACAGAGGTATCATTGTGTGAGGAATAAATATGCTGATTTACGTCATCCCCGATAGTGACAGTTGGGATTCTGTATTATCAGAAAACTGAAATAAACTGGACATAGATCATAACTCTGATAACTATGAATAAATATTGAAAATTATAGATCATCTGTAATTATGGAGAAATTAGGGTGACTCTGGATGACTATGGAGAACATTGGGTCACAACCTCCACTCCCAGCAATGGTGGATACTAAAGTGCTGTGCAATGGCAAGGTGCCGGACTCTCCACCAAGAATATTAGCAGATGGACAGGTAGCCTGGCATTTTAAAATTTCATTAACATATAATGTTTATATCACACATGTAGTGGAAATGTGAAGCTTATTGTACTGGATCATCGGTTACTATACAGGGAAGTTCAGGATATATAAAGGTGTTTATATGGGGGATCATAGTAGAGCACTATAATACAAGTACAAAGTTTTTATTTTCTCACAGCACACAGGCACAATCTGACGTATATGACCACCTAAAGGTATTTTTATTTCAGAAATAATCTATAGTCTTGTTTACCTGAAATAGCTCTATTACGGTCAATGGTTCATGTCTGGTAATGCAAGACCTGGAACAATGAAGGAGAGCGGCAATGCTGCCATACGTCTCATATGTGAAATTTAGGGTGATATTCTGATGTCTAGGGCTACACATTAGCTGGGCAGTATTACCCTAAAGGGGACTCTTTAGAAAGAGTCCTGCTTTGTATATTCAGGAATAACCTTTTCTGTATATTAGTTTCCAGAGAGAAGAGGAAGAATGGCCGTGAGGAAGCGGAAGAGAGAACTGATCGCACTTTATTAAGAGAGGTGGTAAGTAGATGAGATAACACCACAGCAGTCATCATCCATAAACTTACACCAGTAATCCATAAAGAACAGTACAAATCACCACTACACATAGTATATACCATTTACAGCACAGAACTATATCAGCTTCCCTATGGAGAAAGCACATAGAATAAAAGGCTGGATTGTTGGAAAGACAATGCTCACAATCAGTTTTTGAGAAATATTTCATTTTCGATGAACCAGCTCACTATATGTGTAGAGAAGTAGCAGCCGCGACCAGCACTATATGTTCTTGTAGTACTTTCCACATCAATCTATGCCACTTATGTAGGTCAGCCATTCCCATCCTATATAAATTAGCCTTGTGCCGCACACATAGCTTAGTGGGGTTACACTTTTGGTATTGTTTACTGCAGGTGTCATGTTAGCGGCTTCTACATTTCTAAATCATGATCATAAATAATCAGTCAACACAAACTGCTATCAATGTGCATCAGTGATTAACAGACCCCATGTAATAAAGCACAAGTGTGAATTAGCGCAAAACACATAGAAATCAATGAGAAATTCTCACTCGGCCACAGATACACAGAGGCAGAAGTACAGGATGGCCCATAGATTATGGCAGTTCTTACAGCTCAGAACACGTGTAGCCATAGTACGGCCGTGTGTATAAGGCCTAATACTAATATATCTATCTCTTCTATCACATCTCACTGTCCTCCGCCCAGGAAGACATCAGGCGGAAAAAGACGGACGAGGACATCCCGCAGTCTGAAGAGCGGGCAACTTTCTTCACACTTCTAGGTAAGTCTCATTGCACCTTCCAAGGATCCCAGACAGACACAAAGTATTAGATTATATGATATTTATTTATTTCTAGATTTATCTACTGCATGTGTGAAATGTTATAGAAACATGTTGTGAAAGTGTTCTCTCTCAGATTTTATATGATTTCACTTCATTTTGTGCGGTCATTTCCCATGACTTCAAGGTGTTTTATACTGGATTTTTGGTGAAGGCACTTTGATGAATCGCCCCCAATGTTCTTCAGAAAAGATGCTTTTCACTCTCCAGAATTGGTCGCTTTCTTGCTCTGGCCTTACTACAATATAATGTCTCACAGAGGATTGACAGCATGTTGCTTTACTGCATTTAATGTGAGATTGGTATATTTTAGAAGATGTAGATTAAATAGCTCATAGTGAAATAATCTTATTTCTATCATTTTTGTAGAAGATGAATACGTTAAGTGCTGTCTAGCCATGGCCAGCTGCATTAAGATTTCAGACAAGGTATTATTGTAGTGAGGGATAGAAAAACATCCAGATTTGAGAAGATCCATCATTAAAAGTCTTGTGTTGCTGTAATACTGGACAGACAAGGATATACTGAGCATATACAGTATATGTGTAAATGTATAATATAATGCCTCTACCTCTGCTTCTTATCCCACTAGGATCTCCTCGCCATGGTCTTCACATACTTCAGAAGAGCAGGACTGTGCACTGTGGAATATAGAACTTACTTCTTTCCATCTCTGTGAGTTGCTTCTTACATTAAATACATTTAGAAAGTAATTCTATCCATGATTGATGCAACTAAAAGAGATTTTCTTTCATTTATTTGATTTCATTATTTTTCCTTCCAGTCTTTTAGCCAACCAGTTTGAAGAGGATGTTCTATATCACCAGGAGATCTACTGCTGGGCCCTCGGATGGACGTGGACTTTGAAGAAAAATCGGCTCCTGCACTTGACGTTTTGTTCACCATCATGGGATTTCGTGCTTAGGTTGATCGGGTCACCTGTGATCTGGTTACTAAGATAAACATGAATATTATAAGCTTTAATTAAAAGCCTGTGATGATTATAATAACATATATGATATTTCATATAGATCATGGCACAAGACCCTGACCATTGGTCATGGAAGAGACACAGGAATGTCCATCATAGCTGGGCAGTACGTTTGTTCATAAGGAATGATGCCCCATCCTGCTCTCTGTGTAACACCGATCCATCCAAGAGGGAAGAGGCCAAGAACATCTAATGCCGGACAGACACAGAGGAGGAACCCGAAAAAGCAGGTTCATACACATCTGTGGTAAATATAACACGTGTGTGTAATTTTAAGATAAATTTATAGTTAAATATATTCACGATTAAGATAATTATTTTGAATGCATGTAACAAGATGAATCTTCCTCTAAAAATGTGAAAAATGGTGAACACTCTATCATTACGCTTGGTAAAAAAAAATGTACTGAAAAACGGGCACAAATCTTGCATCACTTTCACCGACAGAAGGTACAGGTCATATGCTTTCAAGAAACACACTTTAAGGAAAATCACTCACCTAACATAAAACATAAACATTACACCAGTTGGCACTTTGCCAATAATACCAACAATAAGTCTAAGGGAGTCGCAATTGCTATTCACAAATCTCTCCCCCACCAACTAATTAGCTGCACACTAGATAGGGAGGCTAGATACATCATTCTTTCTTTAAACATCGAGGGCCGGGTAATAACATTATTAAATGTATATGCCCCGAACCAAGATCAACCCAGCTTCATTTCAAACCTAGTGGACACCGCCTCCCCACTGATTCAGGGCACAGTCATTTTGTGTTCTGATCTTAACCTTACACTGGACCCTGTCCTTGACAACTCGAAGAAAAAAATCACATCTATCCTACAAAGCCATCAAACAGGTCAAGAAAGCTCTCCTCAGGTTACAATTATGTGACGTTTGGAGACTGCAACACCCGGCGGACAGGGATTACACTTTCTATTCTACACCACACGATTCCTACAGCAGGATAGACTATATCCTGATCCAACACTCGGCCCTTCCTTGGGTAGCCTTCACAACCATAGGTAACATATTATGGTCAGATCATGCACCAGTCTACTGTACCATGACGATCCCTTCCCTCTCCAAAACGGTGCACCCGTGGCGTCTGAACGAGAGCCTACTTGAGGACCCTGTGTGCCTGGGTGACGTGCAGGATTCAATAAGACATTTCCTCTCTGATCACGCCTCCGATACAACGGCCTCTATTTTTCAATGGGAAGCACTAAAATGTGTACTAAGGGGGGTATTAATCAAACATGGCTCGCGCATAAAAAAAGCTAAGGCTCAAAATCTGAGTTCTGCCCTGCAAAACGTAGCCAAGCTCGAATTAATCCACAAAAGCGCGCTTTCGACGGAAACGTTGAGGAGTCTTCTGAAAGCAAGACAAGAAGTAAAACAATTGCTAGATGACTCCTACAAACGATACCTCCAAATCGGGCGAAGCCGCGTTTACGAATTTGCTAATAAACCGGGACGGATGCTTGCTAGGGCATTACGCTCACAATGTACCCAAAACTTTATCCCTTGTATTAAAGGATCTAATGACTCCATGGTCCACACAACGGTGGAGATTTCGGAAACCTTCCGTGCATATTACTCGAATTTATACAACCTTCCTAACCCAGAAAGCGCCCCACACCCCGTTGCATCCCCTTTCACCATCCCGAGCCCAGAAGTGGTAACAGACCTAGACAACCCCTTTTCTCTCACAGAATTAGTGGAGGTAATAAAAAAATTACCAAATAACAAGAGTCCGGGCCCAGATGGCTTCACAGGAAAATTTTACAAACTATTAGCAGACCTTCTATCCCCTTTGATGTTGGTTGCATTTAATTCTATCTCTGAATCCTGCCCATTCCCTGCTCAGTCCACGGAGGCTTACATCACTGTGATCCCCAAACCGGGAAAAGATCCTCATATTTGCAAGAGCTACCGGCCTATTTCATTGTTGAATACTGATTTAAAAATCTACGCAAAATTAATAGCAAATAGGCTGAGTCCACTGCTCCCCTCGCTGGTGCACCCGGACCAAGTGGGTTTTGTCCCGGGCAGGGAAGCACGGGACAACACCCTAAAAACGATTGATATCATACATCACGCAAAAACCCATAAAATACCATTGATGGTCCTATCCCTGGATGCCGAAAAGGCATTCGACAGAATTGCCTGGTCTTCTTTAGCACACACCCTGACGCACATTGGTCTTGGTCCCTCTTTCCGTGAAAAAATACTTGCACTTTACAAGTCCCCAGCAGCTAGGTTAAAAATAAACGGCTCCATATCTAACCCCTTTTCCATCCACAATGGAACCCGACAGGGCTGCCCACTATCCCCCTTCCTATATATACTTATCATGGAGCATCTTTTGGCCGCCATTCGCAGCATCCCGGAGATTCGAGGAATTAAATTAGCAGGTAAAGAATATAAATGCTCTGCGTTTGCTGACGACGTATTAATTTATATAACCAATCCGACAACCTCCCTCCCTAACCTACTGGAATTACTGGAGAGATTCGGTAGATGGTCCAATTTCAAAATCAACATGGACAAATCCGAGGCCCTCAATGTCTCCCTCCCTAAAGAAATAGTACAAGAATTAAAGACGTATTACCCATTTAAATGGCCTTCGGGCAATGTCATAACTTATTTGGGGATTCGTCTTCCCTCGGAGCTGTCTAGACTATTCCCTCTGAACTTCCAGCCATTCCTTTCCAGATTAGAGAATTCCTTGGCCGCCTGGGAGCGAACGAGTTTCTCCTGGTTTGGACGCATTAACATACTAAAGATGACAATCCTACCCAGGTTATTGTATCTGATACATACGATCCCCACATATATCCCAGCCTCGTTCTGGGACGGGCTTAGGCGACAATTTAAAAATTTCGTCTGGGCGTCCAAACACCCGAGGTTACGATGGGAGACATTGACTCGGCCTAAGGAGGCGGGGGGGACAGGCTTGCCGGATTGTCGTCAATACTATTTCGCAGCAGCACATGCCCGGGTACTAGATTGGATTCATAACTATTCGACAAAACTGTGGGTGCGTGTGGCGGCTGATGTGTGTCCAATTCCGTTGGGGGCCTTGCCGTGGTTACGCTCCTCCCTATTACCCAAGAACATAGACATATCCTACACGACAGCCAACACATTGAAATCCCTAAATGTTCCTTCCCTGAAAAAAAAAGGGCTGTTGGATACGTGTGGCCCATTACTTCCTATTACAGGAAACCCTAGGTTTACACCGGGGTGTACGGCTCCGTTTTTCTTGGGGCTCCCCAAAGCCCGTCCTCTGCGTTTACACCAGGTGGCCCCCAATGGAATTTTGCTGCCGCTGAACTCGATCATGGGAGAAGCGACCCCCACGTCACGCCATTTATTCGAATATGCTCAACTCCAGCACTTTTTTGCATCAATTCCTGAGAAAGACACACTGGTACGCCCTCTATCTACCTTCGAATCACTCTGTCTGGCTAAATCAAACATACCACACGCAACCTCGGTCATTTACAAGTTGCTCTCGGAAAAACTCTTACTCCCCCTTCCGCCGTTCTGCAAGGCATGGGAGTTGGAACTTAACAAAACTTTCACAAAATCCCAATGGGATAAATGTTTCTCCCTCTCTCATAAGTCGGTCATAGCCTCTAAATCACAAGAAACAAGTTACAAAATAATTTCGAGGTGGTACAGGGTCCCAATCACATTACATAACTGGTTCCCAGAAATCCCGGATACTTGCTGGCGCTGTGAAACGGAGTTGGGTAGGATCTCACATATATGGTGCTCCTGCCCGACCCTACATGCGTTCTGGAACGGAGTCCTCAGGGCAGTGTCAGAGGTAACAGGGATCTCAGTCCCAAAATCGCCAGAAGCAATCCTACTCTATATGTTCCCCATATCCAAATCAAACTTTAAAAAATCATTACTTAGACATCTACTGCAGGCCGCAAAAATAGTAATCCCCAGACACTGGAGATCCATGGATCCCCCGTCTCTGGAGGAGTGGTTTGATGAAGTGAATTTGACACACCGCATGGAGTCTCTGATGTCCGGATCTAGCCAGGAAAGGAACACAGTCGCCATGACCTGGTTCCCTTGGGAAGCGTTCTTGTCATCCCCCCAATACCATCATATCTTGAAATAAAGTGCAATGATCAACTTCTTTTCTTTTCCATCTTTCTGATACGCGATAGCGTGCTCTCTCTCTTTCTCTTTCCTGTATGTAGTTTTTCCCTCTGGTTACGATAGTGAGTCCCCCAAGTTGTGGGACCTTAGTAGGGAACGACCTTGAGTATTGCCATGTCCTTGGAAAATTGTATTGTACTTATTCACTGGGCCTTCAGGCCATAGATGCCAAAGCGATTGGTAATACATCACATTGTATTTCACTAGTCTATTAACCGGATCGTTCCCTATCCTCTTATTATACGAAGTTTATGTGACTTATTGTATACTGTTTATTGTATTTGACCCGCGGAATGTTTTTTTTTTTTACGGGTCTCTTTTGCTTGTTTGTGAACAATTTGAAACTCAATAAAAATCTATTGTTTAAAAAAAAAAAAAAATGTACTGCCTTACTCTTAGTAATGAGAAGTTCCTAAAGAAGGACTTAGTAACATTAACATGTTATAACATTTTCTTCTATTAATTATTTAAAAAAAATTTAGATGTACTGCTGCCAGGATGGGAAACATTATTGCCGGAAGATGAACATAGCTGGACCTACAAAGAGAAAAACATCTAGAAGACATGACAGATGAAGGACTGAAAGGAGAGAAGTTCCTTAATAGTCACACACAGGAAAGCACTCACATTCCCACATGTACCACTGTACACAGACACTACACTCACACATACTATAGCTACAAATAAAGACACAATCACCACACACACACAATCACATTACATATTGTACACAGACACACACACACGAAATATACTGTACACACACAGACTATATGCTGTAAACACACTTGTATTTTAGAGGTAGCCTCCCTTAGAATGTCTGGATGAAGGGCAGTACAGCGACCATGGTTTCCCTACAGGTTTCCTCCCCTGGCGGGCTTTTCTGTCCTGAGTGTTGCTGTACACTCTTTGAGTGATGGCAGGTTTAACCTTTAAAACCCCCAATGAGCATTTAAAAATGGATCACAGCAATAAATAAATTAGCACTGCATGCCCTTTTAATTCTTCTCGTCACATAGTTTCTTCTAGGTACCTGGTTGTGCAGGGAACTACAGTTGGCCTCATTAACGTAAAGGGGTTAGCTATAGAGTAAGTAGGTTTCTTAAATTGTGTCACTCTCACTATGTGCAGCGTCCTTTCTGTGCTTACTATGAGAGACGCATGTGACATCACTGCTGTATGCCACCTGTGACTGGCAAGTCGTCATTAGCTGCCGGCCTGATTGGCTGGCGGTATGTATTGCAGTGCAGGGATTCAGTGGAACTTTGTGCCGCAATACATTTCAGCTAAATATGCATCCTCAGACACACATTCAGTTGACACAGGTACTGGCGTCAGTAAGCCCCCCTCCCCCACACACACAGACCCGTCATGGACACACCTTCAGCGACTGTGATTGTTACGTCTCTCCCAATACAATCGAATCATAAAAGTATATAAATGTACAATAGTTAAACAATAATAATAAATATAAAGATGACAACTATGCATATGGATATAAAAGTAATACATAGTGTCTCCCAATATCATTATTAGAATTATTAGAATTTCCCTTTAAATTTACAGACATCATGACATGTGCCGCAATTCATCAACCAATAGCATTGCAAGATTTGAACTTAAAGAATTAAAAAATGTCAGTTGGTGCCAGTCTGCGATTGCTCTATTAGAGATAAGACAGGCTCTTTATTGATCTGAGAAGTGACATTAATTAGATTATTAGCGGATTGTTACCTGCGGATTGAGATACAGAGGTATCATTGTGTGAGGAATAAATATGCTGATTTACGTCATCCCCGATAGTGACAGTTGGGATTCTGTATTATCAGAAAACTGAAATAAACTGGACATAGATCATAACTCTGATAACTATGAATAAATATTGAAAATTATAGATCATCTGTAATTATGGAGAAATTAGGGTGACTCTGGATGACTATGGAGAACATTGGGTCACAACCTCCACTCCCAGCAATGGTGGTTACTAAAGTGCTGTGCAATGGCAAGGTGCCGGACTCTCCACCAAGAATATTATCAGATGGACAGGTAGCCTGGCATTTTAAAATTTCATTAACATATAATGTTTATATCACACATGTAGTGGAAATGTGAAGCTTATTGTACTGGATCATCGGTTACTATACAGGGAAGTTCAGGATATATAAAGGTGTTTATATGGGGGATCATAGTAGAGCACTATAATACAAGTACAAAGTTTTTATTTTCTCACAGCACACAGGCACAATCTGACGTATATGACCACCTAAAGGTATTTTTATTTCAGAAATAATCTATAGTCTTGTTTACCTGAAATAGCTCTATTACGGTCAATGGTTCATGTCTGGTAATGCAAGACCTGGAACAATGAAGGAGAGCGGCAGTGCTGCCATACGTCTCATATGTGAAATTTAGGGTGATATTCTGATGTCTAGGGCTACACATTAGCTGGGCAGTATTACCCTAAAGGGGACTCTTTAGAAAGAGTCCTGCTTTGTATATTCAGGAATAACCTTTTCTGTATATTAGTTTCCAGAGAGAAGAGGAAGAATGGCCGTGAGGAAGCGGAAGAGAGAACTGATCGCACTTTATTAAGAGAGGTGGTAAGTAGATGAGATAACACCACAGCAGTCATCATCCATAAACTTACACCAGTAATCCATAAAGAACAGTACAAATCACCACTACACATAGTATATACCATTTACAGCACAGAACTATATCAGCTTCCCTATGGAGAAAGCATATAGAATAAAAGGCTGGATTGTTGGAAAGACAATGCTCACAATCAGTTTTTGACAAATATTTCATTTTCGATGAACCAGCTCACTATATGTGTAGAGAAGTAGCAGCCGCGACCAGCACTATATGTTCTTGTAGTACTTTCCACATCAATCTATGCCACTTATGTAGGTCAGCCATTCCCATCCTATATAAATTAGCCTTGTGCCGCACACATAGCTTAGTGGGGTTACACTTTTGGTATTGTTTACTGCAGGTGTCATGTTAGCGGCTTCTACATTTCTAAATCATGATCATAAATAATCAGTCAACACAAACTGCTATCAATGTGCATCAGTGATTAACAGACCCCATGTAATAAAGCACAAGTGTGAATGAGCGCAAAACACATAGAAATCAATGAGAAATTCTCACTCGGCCACAGATACACAGAGGCAGAAGTACAGGATGGCCCATAGATTATGGCAGTTCTTACAGCTCAGAACACGTGTAGCCATAGTACGGCCGTGTGTATAAGGCCTAATACTAATATATCTATCTCTTCTATCACATCTCACTGTCCTCCGCCCAGGAAGACATCAGGCGGAAAAAGACGGACGAGGACATCCCGCAGTCTGAAGAGCGGGCAACTTTCTTCACACTTCTAGGTAAGTCTCATTGCACCTTCCAAGGATCCCAGACAGACACAAAGTATTAGATTATATGATATTTATTTATTTCTAGATTTATCTACTGCATGTGTGAAATGTTATAGAAACATGTTGTGAAAGTGTTCTCTCTCAGATTTTATATGATTTCACTTCATTTTGTGCGGTCATTTCCCATGACTTCAAGGTGTTTTATACTGGATTTTTGGTGAAGGCACTTTGATGAATCGCCCCCAATGTTCTTCAGAAAAGATGCTTTTCACTCTCCAGAATTGGTCGCTTTCTTGCTCTGGCCTTACTACAATATAATGTCTCACAGAGGATTAACAGCATGTTGCTTTACTGCATTTAATGTGAGATTGGTATATTTTAGAAGATGTAGATTAAATAGCTCATAGTGAAATAATCTTATTTCTATCATTTTTGTAGAAGATGAATACGTTAAGTGCTGTCTAGCCATGGCCAGCTGCATTAAGATTTCAGACAAGGTATTATTGTAGTGAGGGATAGAAAAACATCCAGATTTGAGAAGATCCATTATTAAAAGTCTTGTGTTGCTGTAATACTGGACAGACAAGGATATACTGAGCATATACAGTATATGTGTAAATGTATAATATAATGCCTCTACCTCTGCTTCTTATCCCACTAGGATCTCCTCGCCATGGTCTTCACATACTTCAGAAGAGCAGGACTGTGCACTGTGGAATATAGAACTTACTTCTTTCCATCTCTGTGAGTTGCTTCTTACATTAAATACATTTAGAAAGTAATTCTATCCATGATTGATGCAACTAAAAGAGATTTTCTTTCATTTATTTGATTTCATTATTTTTCCTTCCAGTCTTTTAGCCAACCAGTTTGAAGAGGATGTTCTATATCACCAGTAGATCTACTGCTGGGCCCTCGGATGGACGTGGACTTTGAAGAAAAATTGGCTCCTGCACTTGACGTTTTGTTCACCATCATGGGATTTCGTGCTTAGGTTGATCGGGTCACCTGTGATCTGGTTAATAAGATAAACATGAATATTATAAGCTTTAATTAAAAGCCTGTGATGATTATAATAACATATATGATATTTCATATAGATCATGGCACAAGACCCTGACCATTGGTCATGGAAGAGACACAGGAATGTCCATCATAGCTGGGCAGTACGTTTGTTCATAAGGAATGATGCCCCATCCTGCTCTCTGTGTAACACCGATCCATCCAAGAGGGAAGAGGCCAAGAACATCTAATGCCGGACAGACACAGAGGAGGAACCCGAAAAAGCAGGTTCATACACATCTGTGGTAAATATAACACGTGTGTGTAATTTTAAGATAAATTTATAGTTAAATATATTCACGATTTAGATAATTATTTTGAATGCATGTAACAAGATGAATCTTCCTCTAAAAATGTGAAAAATGGTGAACACTCTATCATTACGCTTGGTAAAAAAAAATGTACTGCCTTACTCTTAGTAATGAGAAGTTCCTAAAGAAGGACTTAGTAACATTAACATGTTATAACATTTTCTTCTATTAATTATTTAAAAAAAATTTAGATGTACTGCTGCCAGGATGGGGAACATTATTGCCGGAAGATGAACATAGCTGGACCTACAAAGAGAAAAACATCTAGAAGACATGACAGATGAAGGACTAAAAGGAGAGAAGTTCCTTAATAGTCACACACAGGAAAGCACTCACATTCCCACATGTACCACTGTACACAGACACTACACTCACACATACTATAGCTACAAATAAAGACACAATCACCACACACACACAATCACATTACATATTGTACACAGACACACACACACGAAATATACTGTACACACACAGACTATATGCTGTAAACACACTTGTATTTTAGAGGTAGCCTCCCTTAGAATGTCTGGATGAAGGGCAGTACAGCGACCATGGTTTCCCTACAGGTTTCCTCCCCTGGCGGGCTTTTCTGTCCTGAGTGTTGCTGTACACTCTTTGAGTGATGGCAGGTTTAACCTTTAAAACCCCCAATGAGCATTTAAAAATGGATCACAGCAATAAATAAATTAGCACTGCATGCCCTTTTAATTCTTCTCGTCACATAGTTTCTTCTAGGTACCTGGTTGTGCAGGGAACTACAGTTGGCCTCATTAACGTAAAGGGGTTAGCTATAGAGTAAGTGGGTTTCTTAAATTGTGTCACTCTCACTATGTGCAGCGTCCTTTCTGTGCTTACTATGAGAGACGCATGTGACATCACTGCTGTATGCCACCTGTGACTGGCAAGTCGTCATTAGCTGCCGGCCTGATTGGCTGGCGGTATGTATTGCAGTGCAGGGATTCAGTGGAACTTTGTGCCGCAATACATTTCAGCTAAATATGCATCCTCAGACACACATTCAGTTGACACAGGTACTGGCGTCAGTAAGCCCCCCCCCCCCACACACACACACACAGACCCGTCATGGACACACCTTCAGCGACTGTGATTGTTACGTCTCTCCCAATACAATCGAATCATAAAAGTATATAAATGTACAATAGTTAAACAATAATAATAAATATAAAGATGACAACTATGCATATGGATATAAAAGTAATACATAGTGTCTCCCAATATCATTATTAGAATTATTAGAATTTCCCTTTAAATTTACAGACATCATGACATGTGCCGCAATTCATCAACCAATAGCATTGCAAGATTTGAACTTAAAGAATTAAAAAAAGTCAGTTGGTGCCAGTCTGCGATTGCTCTATTAGAGATAAGACAGGCTCTTTATTGATCTGAGAAGTGACATTAATTAGATTATTAGCGGATTGTTACCTGCGGATTGAGATACAGAGGTATCATTGTGTGAGGAATAAATATGCTGATTTACGTCATCCCCGATAGTGACAGTTGGGATTCTGTATTATCAGAAAACTGAAATAAACTGGACATAGATCATAACTCTGATAACTATGAATAAATATTGAAAATTATAGATCATCTGTAATTATGGAGAAATTAGGGTGACTCTGGATGACTATGGAGAACATTGGGTCACAACCTCCACTCCCAGCAATGGTGGTTACTAAAGTGCTGTGCAATGGCAAGGTGCCGGACTCTCCACCAAGAATATTAGCAGATGGACAGGTAGCCTGGCATTTTAAAATTTCATTAACATATAATGTTTATATCACACATGTAGTGGAAATGTGAAGCTTATTGTACTGGATCATCGGTTACTATACAGGGAAGCTCAGGATATATAAAGGTGTTTATATGGGGGATCATAGTAGAGCACTATAATACAAGTACAAAGTTTTTATTTTCTCACAGCACACAGGCACAATCTGACGTATATGACCACCTAAAGGTATTTTTATTTTAGAAATAATCTATAGTCTTGTTTACCTGAAATAGCTCTATTACGGTCAATGGTTCATGTCTGGTAATGCAAGACCTGGAACAATGAAGGAGAGCGGCAATGCTGCCATACGTCTCATATGTGAAATTTAGGGTGATATTCTGATGTCTAGGGCTACACATTAGCTGGGCAGTATTACCCTAAAGGGGACTCTTTAGAAAGAGTCCTGCTTTGTATATTCAGGAATAACCTTTTCTGTATATTAGTTTCCAGAGAGAAGAGGAAGAATGGCCGTGAGGAAGCGGAAGAGAGAACTGATCGCACTTTATTAAGAGAGATGGTAAGTAGATGAGATAACACCACAGCAGTCATCATCCATAAACTTACACCAGTAATCCATAAAGAACAGTACAAATCACCACTACACATAGTATATACCATTTACAGCACAAAACTATATCAGCTTCCCTATGGAGAAAGCACATAGAATAAAAGGCTGGATTGTTGGAAAGACAATGCTCACAATCAGTTTTTGACAAATATTTCATTTTCGATGAACCAGCTCACTATATGTGTAGAGAAGTAGCAGCCGCGACCAGCACTATATGTTCTTGTAGTACTTTCCACATCAATCTATGCCACTTATGTAGGTCAGCCATTCCCATCCTATATAAATTAGCCTTGTGCCGCACACACAGCTTAGTGGGGTTACACTTTTGATATTGTTTACTGCAGGTGTCATGTTAGCGGCTTCTACATTTCTAAATCATGATCATAAATAATCAGTCAACACAAACTGCTATCAATGTGCATCAGTGATTAACAGACCCCATGTAATAAAGCACAAGTGTGAATGAGCCCAAAACACATAGAAATCAATGAGAAATTCTCACTCGGCCACAGATACACAGAGGCAGAAGTACAGGATGGCCCATAGATTATGGCAGTTCTTACAGCTCAGAACACGTGTAGCCATAGTACGGCCGTGTGTATAAGGCCTAATACTAATATATCTATCTCTTCTATCACATCTCACTGTCCTCCGCCCAGGAAGACATCAGGCGGAAAAAGACGGACGAGGACATCCCGCAGTCTGAAGAGCGGGCAACTTTCTTCACACTTCTAGGTAAGTCTCATTGCACCTTCCAAGGATCCCAGACAGACACAAAGTATTAGATTATATGATATTTATTTATTTCTAGATTTATCTACTGCATGTGTGAAATGTTATAGAAACATGTTGTGAAAGTGTTCTCTCTCAGATTTTATATGATTTCACTTCATTTTGTGCGGTCATTTCCCATGACTTCAAGGTGTTTTATACTGGATTTTTGGTGAAGGCACTTTGATGAATCGCCCCCAATGTTCTTCAGAAAAGCTGCTTTTCACTCTCCAGAATTGGTCGCTTTCTTGCTCTGGCCTTACTACAATATAATGTCTCACAGAGGATTGACAGCATGTTGCTTTACTGCATTTAATGTGAGATTGGTATATTTTAGAAGATGTAGATTAAATAGCTCATAGTGAAATAATCTTATTTCTATCATTTTTGTAGAAGATGAATACGTTAAGTGCTGTCTAGCCATGGCCAGCTGCATTAAGATTTCAGACAAGGTATTATTGTAGTGAGGGATAGAAAAACATCCAGATTTGAGAAGATCCATCATTAAAAGTCTTGTGTTGCTGTAATACTGGACAGACAAGGATATACTGAGCATATACAGTATATGTGTAAATGTATAATATAATGCCTCTACCTCTGCTTCTTATCCCACTAGGATCTCCTCGCCATGGTCTTCACATACTTCAGAAGAGCAGGACTGTGCACTGTGGAATATAGAACTTACTTCTTTCCATCTCTGTGAGTTGCTTCTCTACATTAAATACATTTAGAAAGTAATTCTATCCATGATTGATGCAACTAAAAGAGATTTTCTTTCATTTATTTGATTTCATTATTTTTCCTTCCAGTCTTTTAGCCAACCAGTTTGAAGAGGATGTTCTATATCACCAGGAGATCTACTGCTGGGCCCTCGGATGGACGTGGACTTTGAAGAAAAATCGGCTCCTGCACTTGACGTTTTGTTCACCATCATGGGATTTCGTGCTTAGGTTGATCGGGTCACCTGTGATCTGGTTAATAAGATAAACATGAATATTATAAGCTTTAATTAAAAGCCTGTGATGATTATAATAACATATATGATATTTCATATAGATCATGGCACAAGACCCTGACCATTGGTCATGGAAGAGACACAGGAATGTCCATCATAGCTGGGCAGTACGTTTGTTCATAAGGAATGATGCCCCATCCTGCTCTCTGTGTAACACCGATCCATCCAAGAGGGAAGAGGCCAAGAACATCTAATGCCGGACAGACACAGAGGAGGAACCCGAAAAAGCAGGTTCATACACATCTGTGGTAAATATAACACGTGTGTGTAATTTTAAGATAAATTTATAGTTAAATATATTCACGATTAAGATAATTATTTTGAATGCATGTAACAAGATGAATCTTCCTCTAAAAATGTGAAAAATGGTGAACACTCTATCATTACGCTTGGTAAAAAAAAATGTACTGCCTTACTCTTAGTAATGAGAAGTTCCTAAAGAAGGACTTAGTAACATTAACATGTTATAACATTTTCTTCTATTAATTATTTAAAAAAATGTAGATGTACTGCTGCCAGGATGGGGAACATTACTGCCGGAAGATGAACATAGCTGGACCTACAAAGAGAAAAACATCTAGAAGACATGACAGATGAAGGACTAAAAGGAGAGAAGTTCCTTAATAGTCACACACAGGAAAGCAATCACACTCCCACATGTACCACTGTACACAGACACTACACTCACACATACCATAGCTACAAATAAAGACACAATCACCACACACACACTCACATTACATATTGTACACAGACACACACACACGCAATATACTCTACACACACAGACTATATGCTGTAAACACACTTGTATTTTAGCGGTAGCCTCCTTTAGAATATCTGGATGAAGGGCAGTACAGCGGCCATGGTTTCCCTACAGGTTTCCTCCCCTGGCGGGCTTTTCTGTCCTGAGTGTTGCTGTACACTCTTTGAGTGATGGCAGGTTTAACCTTTAAAACCCCCAATGAGCATTTAAAAATGGATCACAGCAATAAATAAATTAGCACTGCATGCCCTTTTAATTCTTCTCTCCACATAGTTTCTTCTATGTACCTGGTTGTGCAGGGAACTACAGTTGGCCTCATTAACGTAAAGGGGTTAGCTATAGAGTTAGTGGGTTTCTTAAATTGTGTCACTCTCACTATGTGCAGCGTCCTTTCCTTTAGGCGATGCAGAGGTTGGCAGCTAACATTGGTGTGCTTACTATGAGAGACGCATGACATCTCTGCTGTGTGCCACCTGTGACTGGCAAGTCCTCATTAGCTGCCGGCCTCTGATTGGCTGGCGGTATGTATTGCAGTGCAGGGATTCAGTGGAACTTTGTGCCGCAATACATTTCAGCTAAATATGCATCCTCAGACACACATTTAGTTGACACACGTACTGGCGTCAATAAGCCCCCCCTCCCACACAGTCCCGTCATGGACACACCTTCAGCGACTGTGATTGTTACGTCCCTGCCAATACAATCGAATCATAAACGTATATAAATGTACAATAGTTAAACAATCATATTAAATATAAAGATGACAACTATGCAGATGGATATAAAAGTAATACATAGTTGTGACGGGGTATGCGACAGAGCAGTAAGGGACGCCAGGCCAAGGAACAATCCAAGAAGATTTAATGAGGCAGGGAGCATAAAACATGCAATATTAAAATGGTTCTTTAGAGTCCACACAAAGGAAATAGGTCCGGGGGCGCCAAGGAAAATGCAAAAGTCCTCAAAGTCCAATCGTCCATGTACGGGCGATAAGGAGCTGGCCTTAGCACAGGTCCTCACCCTTCACTCAACAAAGCATAACTAAAAACTAAAACATGGGGCTGAATATCCCACCCCTCCTTAGATCCACGCCCTTAACATTTGCTACTTGTAGCTACAAAAGGGTTCCTAGACATAGCCTCCAGAGATTGTGTACTAGGCAAGCCCCCTGCAGAGGAGAACAATATATATGCAACCCCCCCCCCCAAATCAAGGACAATAGCTACGGCTGAAGCCTAATTGCAATATGATACAGGCTGGGGGGGAAGATATGGTCACTTAAGCTGGGTTCACACTAAACGACAGCGACAACGACGTCGCTGTTACGTCACCATTTTCGGTGACGTAACAGCGACCTTGTAAGTCGCTGTTATGATCGCTGCTTAGCTGTCAAACACGGCAGAAGCAGCGATCATAACGTCGCTGTGTTACATGTTCAGAGAGCAGGGAGCCGCGCTTAGCGCTGGCTCCTTGCTCTCCTAGGTACAGTACACATCGGGTTAATTAACCCGATGTGTGCTGCAGCTACATGTCACAGTGCAGAGAGCAGGGAGCCGCGCGCACTGCTTAGCGCTGGCTCCTTGCTCTCTTTGCTACAGTATACATCGGGTTAATTACCCGATGCATACTGCAGCCACATGTCACAGTGCAGGATCCGGCGCTGGCAGCAAGAGCGGAGGCTGGTAACCAGCGTAAACATCGGGTAACCAGGGAAAGGACTTCCCTTGGTTACCCGATGTTTACGCTGGTTACAGCTTACCGCAGCTGCCAGTGCCGGCTCCTGCTCGCTTCATTTCGTCGCTCTCTCGCTGTCACACACAGCGATGTGTGTGTCACAGCGGGAGAGTGACGACGAAAAAATGAAGCTGGACATTCAGCAACGACCGGCGACCTCACAGCAGGGGCCAGGTCGTTGCTGGATGTCACACACAGCGACAGCGACGGGACGTCGCTGCAACGTCACAGAAAATGGTGACGTAGCAGCGACGTCGTTGTCGTTGTCGCTGTGTGTGACACCAGCTTTACATCCCAAGACATTTCAAAGTGTTCAGTAAGTACAACCAAAGGAAAGTGACATCACAATAGTATCTCCCAATATCATTATTAGAATTATTAGAATTTCCCTTTAAATTTACATCATCATGACATGTGCCGCAATTCATCAACCAATAGCATTGCAAGATTTGAACTTAAAGAATTAAAAAAGTCAGTTGGTGCCAGTCTGCGATTCCTCTATTAGAGATAAAACAGGGTCTTTATTGATCTGAGAAGTGACATTAATTAGATTATTAGCGGATTGTTACCTGCGGATTGAGATACAGAGGTATCATTGTGTGAGGACTAAACATGCTGATTTACGTCATCCCCGATAGTGACAGTTGGATTCTGTAGTATTAGAAAACTGAAATAAACTGGACATAGGTCATAACTCTGATAACTATGAATAAATATTGAAAACTATAGATAATCTGTAATTATGGAGAAATTAGGGTGACTCTGGATGACTATGGAGAACACTGGGTCACAACCTCCTCTCCCAGCAATGGTGGTTACTAAAGTGTTGTACAATAGCAAGAATATTAGCAGATGGACAGGTAGTCTGGCATTTTAAAATTTCATTAACATATAATGTTTATATCACACATGTAGTGGAAATGTGAAGCTTATTGTACTGGATCATCGGTTACTATACAGGGAGGTTCGGGATATATACAGGTGTTTATATGGGGGATCATAGTAGAGCACTATAATACAAGTACAAAGTTTTTATTTTCTCACAGCACACAGGCACAATCTGACGTATATGACCACCTAAAGGTATTTTTATTTCAGAAATAATCTATAGTCTTGTTTACCTGAAATAGCTCCATTACGGTCAATGGTTCATGTCTGGTAATGCAAGACCTGGAACAATGCAGGAGAGCGGCAGTGCTGCCATACGTCTCATATGTGAAATTTAGGGTGATATTCTGATGTCTAGTGCTACACATTAACTGGGCAGTATTACCCTAAAGGGGACTCTTTAGAAAGAGTCCTGCTTTGTATATTCAGGAATAACCTTTTCTGTATATTAGTTTCCAGAGAGAAGAGGAACAATGGCCATGAGGAAGCGGAAGAGAGAACTGATCGCCCTTTATGAAGAGAGGTGGTAAGTAGATGAGATAACACCACAGCAGTCATCATCCATAAACTTACACCAGTATTCCATAAAGAACAGTACAAATCACAACTACACATAGTATATACCATTTACAGCACAGAACTATATCAGCTTCCCTATGGAGAAAGCACATAGAATAAAAGGCTGGATTGTTGGAAAGATAATGCTCACAATCAGTTTTTGACAAATATTTCATTTTCGATGAACCAGCTCACTATGTGTGTAGAGAAGTAGCAGCCGCGACCAGCACTATATGTTCTTGTAGTACTTTCCACATCAATCTATGGCACTTATGTAGGTCGGCCATTCCCATCCTATATAAATTAGCCTTGTGCCGGACACGTAGCTTAGCGGAGTTACTCTTTTGGTATTGTTTACTGCAGGTGTCATGTTAGCGACTTCTACATTTCTAAATCATGATCATAAATAATCAGTCAACACAAACTGCTACCAATGTGCATCAGTGATCAACAGACCCCATGTAATAAAGCACAAGTGTAAATGAGCCCAGTACACATAGCAATCAATGAGAAATTCTCACTCGGCCACAGATACACAGAGGCAGAAGTACAGGATGGCCCATAGATTGTTATTACAGTTCTTACAGCTCAGAACACGTGTAGCCATAGTACGGCCGTGTGTATAAGGCCTAATACTAATATATATATCTCTTCTATCACAGCTCACTGTCCACCGCCCAGGAAGACACCAAGTGGAAGAAGACGGACGAGGACATCCCACAGCCTAAAGAGCGGGCAACTTTCTTCACACTTCTAGGTAAGTCTCATTGCACCTTCCAAGGATCCCAGACAGACACAAAATATTAGATTATATGATATTTATTTCTAGATTTATCTACTGCATGTGTGAAATGTTATAGAAACATGTTGTGAAAGTGTTCTCTCTCAGATTTTATATGATTTCACTTCATTTTGTGCAGTCATTTCCCATGACTTCAAGGTGTTTTATACTGGATTTTTGGTGAAGGCACTTTAAGGAATCGCCCCCAATGTTCTTCAGAAAAGCTGCTTTTCACTCTCCAGAATTAGTCGCTTTCTTGCTCTGGCCTTACTACAATATAATGTCTCACAGAGGATTGACAGCATGTTGCTTTACTGCATTTAATGTGAGATTGGTATATTTTAGAAGATGTAGATTAAATAGCTCATAGTGAAATAATCTTATTTCTATCATTTTTGTAGAAGATGAATACGTTACGTGCTTTCTAGCCATGGCCAGCTGCATTAAGATTTCAGACAAGGTATTATTGTAGTGAGGAATAGAAAAACATCCAGATTTGAGAAGATCCATCATTAAGAGTCTTGTGTTGCTGTAATACTGGTCAGACAAGGATATACTGAGCATATACAGTATATATGTAAATGTATAATATAATGCCTCTACCTCTGCTTCTTATCCCACTAGGATCTCCTCGCCATGGTCTTTACATACTTCAGAAGAGCAGGACTGTGCACTGTAGAATATAGAACTTACTTCTTTCCATCTCTGTGAGTTGCTTCAGACATTAAATACATTTAGAAAGAAATTCTATCCATGATTGATGCAACTAAAAGAGATTTTCTTTCATTTATTTGATTTCATTATTTTTCCTTCCAGTCTTTTAGCCAACCAGTTTGAAGAGGATGTTCTATATCACCGGGAGATCTACTGCTGGGCTCTCGGATGGACGTGGACTTTGAAGAACAATCGGCTCCTGCACTTACGTGACGTTTTGTTCACCATCATGGGATATCATGCTTAGATTGATCGGGCCACCTGTGATCTGGTTAATAAGATAAACATGAATATTATAAGCTTTAATTAAAAGCCTGTGGTGATTATAATAACATATATATTATATTTCATATAGATCATGGCACAATACCCTGACTATTGGTCATGGAAGAGACACAGGAAGATCCATCATAGCTGGGCAGTACGTTGGTTCATAAGGAATGATGCCCCATCCTGCTCTCTGTGTAACACCGATCCATCCAAGAGGGAAGAGGCCAAGAACATCTAATGCCGGACAGACAAAGAGGAGGAACCCGAAAAAGCAGGTTCATACACATCTGTGGTAAATATAACACGTGTGTGTAATTTTAAGATAAATTTATAGTTAAATATATTCACGATTAAGATAATTATTTTGAATGCATGTAACAAGATGAATCTTCCTCTAAAAATGTGAAAAATGGTGAACACTCTATCATTACGCTTGGTAAAAAAAAATGTACTGCCTTACTCTTAGTAATGAGAAGTTCCTAAAGAAGGACTTAGTAACATTAACATGTTATAACATTTTCTTCTATTAATTATTTAAAAAAATGTAGATGTACTGCTGCCAGGATGGAGAACATTACTGCCGGAAGATGAACATAGCTGGACCTACAAAGAGAAAAACATCTAGAAGACATGACAGATGAAGGACTGAAAGGAGAGAAGTTCCTTAATAGTCACACACTGGAAAGCAATCACACTCCCACATACCATAGCTACAAATAAAGACACTACACCACACACACACAATCACATTACATATTGTACACAGACACACACACACACGCAATATACTGTACACACACAGACTATATGCTGTAAACACACTTGTATTTTAGAGGTAGCCTCCCTTAGAATGTCTGGATGAAGGGCAGTACAGCGACCATGGTTTCCCTACAGGTTTCCTCCCCTGGCGGGCTTTTCTGTCCTGAGTGTTGCTGTACACTCTTTGAGTGATGGCAGGTTTAACCTTTAAAACCCCCAATGAGCATTTAAAAATGGATCACAGCAATAAATAAATTAGCACTGCATGCCCTTTTAATTCTTCTCGTCACATAGTTTCTTCTAGGTACCTGGTTGTGCAGGGAACTACAGTTGGCCTCATTAACGTAAAGGGGTTAGCTATAGAGTAAGTGGGTTTCTTAAATTGTGTCACTCTCACTATGTGCAGCGTCCTTTCTGTGCTTACTATGAGAGACGCATGTGACATCACTGCTGTATGCCACCTGTGACTGGCAAGTCGTCATTAGCTGCCGGCCTGATTGGCTGGCGGTATATATTGCAGTGCAGGGATTCAGTGGAACTTTGTGTCGCAATTCATTTCAGCTAAATATGCATCCTCAGACACACATTCAGTTGACACAGGTACTGGCGTCAGTAAGCTCCCCCCTCCCACACAGACCCGTCATGGACACACCTTCAGCGACTGTGATTGTTACGTCTCTCCCAATACAATCGAATCATAAAAGTATATAAATGTACAATAGTTAAACAATAATAATAAATATAAAGATGACAACTATGCAGATGGATATAAAAGTAATACATAGTGTCTCCCAATATCATTATTAGAATTATTAGAATTTCCCTTTAAATTTACATACATCATGACATGTGCCGCAATTCATCAACCAATAGCATTGCAAGATTTGAACTTAAAGAATTAAAAAAAAGTCAGTTGGTGCCAGTCTGCGATTGCTCTATTAGAGATAAGACAGGCTCTTTATTGATCTGAGAAGTGACATTAATTAGATTATTAGCGGATTGTTACCTGCGGATTGAGATACAGAGGTATCATTGTGTGAGGAATAAATATGCTGATTTACGTCATCCCCGATAGTGACAGTTGGGATTCTGTATTATCAGAAAACTGAAATAAACTGGACATAGATCATAACTCTGATAACTATGAATAAATATTGAAAATTATAGATCATCTGTAATTATGGAGAAATTAGGGTGACTCTGGATGACTATGGAGAACATTGGGTCACAACCTCCACTCCCAGCAATGGTGGTTACTAAAGTGCTGTGCAATGGCAAGGTGCCGGACTCTCCACCAAGAATATTAGCCGATGGACAGGTAGCCTGGCATTTTAAAATTTCATTAACATATAATGTTTATATCACACATGTAGTGGAAATGTGAAGCTTATTGTACTGGATCATCGGTTACTATACAGGGAAGTTCAGGATATATAAAGGTGTTTATATGGGGGATCATAGTAGAGCACTATAATACAAGTACAAAGTTTTTATTTTCTCACAGCACACAGGCACAATCTGACGTATATGACCACCTAAAGGTATTTTTATTTCAGAAATAATCTATAGTCTTGTTTACCTGAAATAGCTCCATTACGGTCAATGGTTCATGTCTGGTAATGCAAGACCTGGGACAATGCAGGAGAGCGGCAGTGCTGCCATACGTCTCATATGTGAAATTTAGGGTGATATTCTGATGTCTAGGGCTACACATTAGCTGGGCAGTATTACCCTAAAGGGGACTCTTTAGAAAGAGTCCTGCTTTGTATATTCAGGAATAACCTTTTCTGTATATTAGTTTCCAGAGAGAAGAGGAAGAATGGCCGTGAGGAAGCGGAAGAGAGAACTGATCGCACTTTATTAAGAGAGGTGGTAAGTAGATGAGATAACACCACAGCAGTCATCATCCATAAACTTACACCAGTAATCCAAAAAGAACAGTACAAATCACCACTACACATAGTATATACCATTTACAGCACAGAACTATATCAGCTTCCCTATGGAGAAAGCACATAGAATAAAAGGCTGGATTGTTGGAAAGACAATGCTCACAATCAGTTTTTGACAAATATTTCATTTTCGATGAACCAGCTCACTATGTGTGTAGAGAAGTAGCAGCCGCGACCAGCACTATATGTTCTTGTAGTACTTTCCACATCAATCTATGCCACTTATGTAGGTCAGCCATTCCCATCCTATATAAATTAGCTTTGTGCCGCACACATAGCTTAGTGGAGTTACACTTTTGGTATTGTTTACTGCAGGTGTCATGTTAGCGGCTTCTACATTTCTAAATCATGATCATAAATAATCAGTCAACACAAACTGCTATCAATGTGCATCAGTGATTAACAGACCCCATGTAATAAAGCACAAGTGTGAATGAGCGCAAAACACATAGAAATCAATGAGAAATTCTCACTCGGCCACAGATACACAGAGGCAGAAGTACAGGATGGCCCATAGATTATGGCAGTTCTTACAGCTCAGAACACGTGTAGCCATAGTACGGCCGTGTGTATGAAGCCTAATACTAATATATCTATCTCTTCTATCACATCTCACTGTCCTCCGCCCAGGAAGACATCAGGCGGAAAAAGACGGACGAGGACATCCCGCAGTCTGAAGAGCGGGCAACTTTCTTCACACTTCTAGGTAAGTCTCATTGCACCTTCCAAGGATCCCAGACAGACACAAAGTATTAGATTATATGATATTTATTTATTTCTAGATTTATCTACTGCATGTGTGAAATGTTATAGAAACATGTTGTGAAAGTGTTCTCTCTCAGATTTTATATGATTTCACTTCATTTTGTGCGGTCATTTCCCATGACTTCAAGGTGTTTTATACTGGATTTTTGGTGAAGGCACTTTGATGAATCGCCCCCAATGTTCTTCAGAAAAGATGCTTTTCACTCTCCAGAATTGGTCGCTTTCTTGCTCTGGCCTTACTACAATATAATGTCTCACAGAGGATTGACAGCATGTTGCTTTACTGCATTTAATGTGAGATTGGTATATTTTACAAGATGTAGATTAAATAGCTCATAGTGAAATAATCTTATTTCTATCATTTTTGTAGAAGATGAATACGTTAAGTGCTTTCTAGCCATGGCCAGCTGCATTAAGATTTCAGACAAGGTATTATTGTAGTGAGGGAGAGAAAAACATCCAGATTTGAGAAGATCCATCATTAAAAGTCTTGTGTTGCTGTAATACTGAACAGACAAGGATATACTGAGCATATACAGTATATGTGTAAATGTATAATATAATGCCTCTACCTCTGTTTCTTATCCCACTAGGATCTCCTCGCCATGGTCTTCACATACTTCAGAAGAGCAGGACTGTGCACTGTGGAATATAGAACTTACTTCTTTCCATCTCTGTGAGTTGCTTCTGACATTAAATACATTTAGAAAGTAATTCTATCCATGATTGATGCAACTAAAATAGATTTTCTTTCATTTATTTGATTTCATTATTTTTTCTTCCAGTCATTTAGCCAACCAGTTTAAAGAGGATGTTCTATATCACCGGGAGATCTACTGCTGGGCCCTCGGATGGACGTGGACTTTGAAGAACAATCGGCTCCTGCACTTACGTGACGTTTTATTCACCATCATGGGATTTCGTGCTTAGGTTGATCGGGCCACCTGTGATCTGGTTAATAAGATAAACATGAATATTATAAGCTTTAATTAAAAGCCTGTGGTGATTATAATAACATATATGATATTTCATATAGATCATGGCACAAGACCCTGACCATTGGGCATGGAAGAGACACAGGAATGTCCATCATAGCTGGGCAGTACGTTGGTTCATAAGGAATGATGCCCCATCCTGCTCTCTATGTAACACTGATCCATCCAAGAGGGAAGAGGCCAAGAACATCTAATGCTAGACAGACAAAGAGGAGGAACCCAAAAAAGCAGGTTTATACACATCTGTGGTAAATATAACACGTGTGTGTAATTTAAAGATAAATTTATAGTTAAATATATTCACGATTAAGATAATTATTTTGAATGCATGTAACAAGATGAATCTTCCTCTAAAAATGTGAAAAATGGTGAACACTCTATCATTACGCTTGGTAAAAAAAAAATGTACTGCCTTACTCTTAGTAATGAGAAGTTCCTAAAGAAGGACTTAGTAACATTAACATGTTATAACATTTTCTTCTATTAATTATTTAAAAAAATTTAGATGTACTGCTGCCAGTATGGGGAACATTACTGCCGGAAGATGAACATAGCTGGACCTACAAAGAGAAAAACATCTAGAAGACATGAAAGATGAAGGACTAAAAGGAGAGAAGTTCCTTAATAGTCACACACAGGAAGGCAATCACACTCCCACATGTACCACTGTACACAGACATTACACTCACACATACCATAGCTACAAATAAAGACACAATCACCACACACACACTCACATTACATATTGTACACAGACACACACACACGCAATATACTCTACACACACAGACTATATGCTGTAAACACACTTGTATTTTAGAGGTAGCCTCCTTTAGAATGTCTGGATGAAGGGCAGTACAGCGGCCATGGTTTCCCTACAGGTTTCCTCCCCTGGCGGGCTTTTCTGTCCTGAGTGTTGCTGTACACTCTTTGAGTGATGGCAGGTTTAACCTTTAAAACCCCCAATGAGCATTTAAAAATGGATCACAGCAATAAATAAATTAGCACTGCATGCCCTTTTAATTCTTCTCTCCACATAGTTTCTTCTATGTACCTGGTTGTGCAGGGAACTACAGTTGGCCTCATTAACGTAAAGGGGTTAGCTATAGAGTAAGTGGGTTTCTTAAATTGTGTCACTCTCACTATGTGCAGCGTCCTTTCCTTTAGGCGATGCAGAGGTTGGCAGCTAACATTGGTGTGCTTACTATGAGAGACGCATGACATCACTGCTGTGTGCCACCTGTGACTGGCAAGTCCTCATTAGCTGTCGGCCTCTGATTGGCTGGCGGTATGTATTGCAGTGCAGGGATTCAGTGGAACTTTGTGCCGCAATACATTTCAGCTAAATATGCATCCTCAGACACACATTCAGTTGACACACGTACTGGCGTCAGTAAGCCCCCCCCTCCCACACAGTCCCGTCATGGACACACCTTCAGCGACTGTGATTGTTACGTCCCTGCCAATACAATCGAATCATAAACGTATATAAATGTACAATAGTTAAACAATAATATTAAATATAAAGATGACAACTATGCAGATGGATATAAAAGTAATACATAGTTGTGACGGGGTATGCGACAGAGCAGTAAGGGACGCCAGGCCAAGGAACAATCCAAGAAGATTTAATGAGGCAGGGAGCATAAAACATGCAATATTAAAATGGTTCTTTAGAGTCCACACAAAGGAAATAGGTCCGGGGGCGCCAAGGAGAATGCAAAAGTCCTCAAAGTCCAATCGTCCATGTACGGGCGATAAGGAGCTGGCCTTAGCACAGGTCCTCACCCTTCACTCAACAAAGCATAACTAAAAACTAAAACATGGGGCTGAATCTCCCACCCCTCCTTAGATCCACCCCCTTAACATTTGCTACTTGTAGCTAGAAAAGGGTTCCTAGACACAGCCTCCAGAGATTGTGTACTAGGCAAGCCCCCTGCAGAGGAGAACAATATATATGCAACCCCCCCCCAAATCAAGGACAATAGCTACGGCTGAAGCCTGATTGCAATATGATACAGGCTGGGGGGGAAGGTATGGTCACTTACATCCCAAGACATTTCAAAGTGTTCAGTAAGGGGTGCTTCACACACAGCGAGCTTGCTGCCGAGATCGCTGCTGAGTCACGCTTTTTGTGATGCAGCAGTGACCTCATTAGCGATCTCGCTGTGTGTGACAATGAGCAGCGATCTGGCCCCTGCTGCGAGATCGCTGCTCGTTACACACAGCCCTGGTTCGTTTTCTTCAAAGCCGCTCTCCTGCTGTGACACACAGATGGCTGTGTGTGACAGCAAGAGAGCGACAAATGAAGCGAGCAGGGAGCAGGAGCCGGCGTCTGACAGCTGAGGTAAGCTGTATCCAAGATAAACATCGGGTAACCAAGGTGGTTACCCGATATTTACCTTAGTTACCAGCCTCTGCAGCTCTCACACTGCCTGTGCTGCCGGCTCCGGCTCTCTGCACATGTAGCTGCTGTACACATCGGGTTAATTAACCCGATGTGTACAGCAGCTAGGAGAGCAAGGAGCCAGCGCTAAGCAGTGTGCGCGGCTCCCTGCTCTCTGCACATGTAGCTGCATTACACATCGGGTTAATTAACCCGATGTGTACTGTAGCTAGGAGAGCAAGGAGCCAGCGCTCAGTGTGCGCGGCTCCCTGCTCCCTGCTCACACTGGTAACTAATGTAAACATCGGGTAACCATACCCGATGTTTACCTTAGTTACCAGTCTCCGCAGCTTCCAGACGGCGGCTCCGTGCAAGCGCAGCGTCGCTTGCACGTCGCTGCTGGCTGGGGGCTGTTCACTGGTCGCTGGTGAGATCTGCCTGTTTGACAGCTCACCAGCGACCATGTAGCGATGCAGCAGCGATCCTGACCAGGTCAGATCGCTGGTCGGATCACTGCTGCATCGCTAAGTGTGAAGGTACCCTAAGTACAACCAAAGGAAAGTGACATCACAATAGTATCTCCCAATATCATTATTAGAATTATTAGAATTTCCCTTTAAATTTACATCATCATGACATGTGCCGCAATTCATCAACCAATAGCATTGCAAGATTTGAACTTAAAGAATTAAAAAAGTCAGTTGGTGCCAGTCTGCGATTGCTCTATTAGAGATAAGACAGGCTCTTTATTGATCTGAGAAGTGACATTAATTAGATTATTAGCGGATTGTTACCTGCGGATTGAGATACAGAGGTATCATTGTGTGAGGAATAAATATGCTGATTTACGTCATCCCCGATAGTGACAGTTGGATTCTGTAGTATTAGAAAACTGAAATAAACTGGACATAGGTCATAACTCTGATAACTATGAATAAATATTGAAAACTATAGATAATCTGTAATTATGGAGACATTAGGGTGACTCTGGATGACTATGGAGAACACTGGGTCACAACCTCCTCTCCCAGCAATGGTGGTTACTAAAGTGTTGTGCAATAGCAAGAATATTAGCAGATGGACAGGTAGCCTGGCATTTTAAAATTTCATTAACATATAATGTTTATATCACACATGTAGTGGAAATGTGAAGCTTATTGTACTGGATCATCGGTTACTATACAGGAAGGTTCGGGATATATACAGGTGTTTATATGGGGGATCATAGTAGAGCACTATAATACAAGTACAAAGTTTTTATTTTATCACAGCACACAGGCACAATCTGACGTATATGACCACCTAAAGGTATTTTTATTTCAGAAATAATCTATAGTCTTGTTTACCTGAAATAGCTCCATTACGGTCAATGGTTCATGTCTGGTAATGCAAGACCTGGAACAATGAAGGAGAGAGGCAGTGCTGCCATACGTCTCATATGTGAAATTTAGGGTGATATTCTGATGTCTAGTGCTACACATTAACTGGGCAGTATTACCCTAAAGGGGACTCTTTAGAAAGAGTCCTGCTTTGTATATTCAGGAATAACCTTTTCTGTATATTAGTTTCCAGAGAGAAGAGGAACAATGGCCATGAGGAAGCGGAAGAGAAAACTGATCGCCCTTTATGAAGAGAGGTGGTAAGTAGATGAGATAACACCACAGCAGTCATCATCCATAAACTTACACCAGTATTCCATAAAGAACAGTACAAATCACAACTACACATAGTATATACCATTTACAGCACAGAACTATATCAGATTCCCTATGGAGAAAGCACATAGAATAAAAGGCTGGATTGTTGGAAAGACAATGCTCACAATCAGTTTTTGACAAATATTTCATTTTCGATGAACCAGCTCACTATGTGTGTAGAGAAGTAGCAGCCGCGACCAGCACTATATGTTCTTGTAGTACTTTCCACATCAATCTATGGCACTTATGTAGGTCGGCCATTCCCATCCTATATAAATTAGCCTTGTGCCAGACACGTAGCTTAGCGGATTTACTCTTTTGGTATTGTTTACTGCAGGTGTCATGTTAGCGATTTCTACATTTCTAAATCATGATCATAAATAATCAGTCAACACAAACTGCTATCAATGTGGATCAGTGACCAACAGACCCCATGTAATAGAGCACAAGTGTAAATGAGCCCAGAACACATAGCAATCAATGAGAAATTCTCACTCGGCCACAGATACACAGAGGCAGAAGTACAGGATGGCCCATAGATTGTTATTACAGTTCTTACAGCTCAGAACACGTGTAGCCATAGTACGGCCGTGTGTATAAGGCCTAATACTAATATATATATCTCTTCTATCACAGCTCACTGTCCACCGCCCAGGAAGACACCAAGCGGAAGAAGACGGACGAGGACATCCTGCAGCCTGAAGAGCGGGCAACTTTCTTCACACTTCTAGGTAAGTCTCATTGCACCTTCCAAGGATCCCAGACAGACACAAAATATTAGATTATATGATATTTATTTCTAGATTTATCTACTGCATGTGTGAAATGTTATAGAAACATGTTGTGAAAGTGTTCTCTCTCAGATTTTATATGATTTCACTTCATTTTGTGCAGTCAATTCCCATGACTTCAAGGTGTTTTATACTGGATTTTTGGTGAAGGCACTTTGATGAATCGCCCCCAATGTTCTTCAGAAAAGCTGCTTTTCACTCTCCAGAATTGGTCGCTTTCTTGCTCTGGCCTTACTACAATACAATGTCTCACAGAGGATTGACAGCATGTTGCTATACTGCATTTAATGTGAGATTGGTATATTTTAGAAGATGTAGATTAAATGGCTCATAGTGAAATAATCTTATTTCTATCATTTTTGTAGAAGATGAATATGTTAAGTGCTTTCTAGCCATGGCCAGCTGCATTAAGATTTCAGACAAGGTATTATTGTAGTGAGGGATAGAAAAACATCCAGATTTGAGAAGATCCATCATTAAGAGTCTTGTGTTGCTGTAATACTGGTCAGACAAGGATATACTGAGCATATACAGTATATATGTAAATGTATAATATAATGCCTCTACCTCTGCTTCTTATCCCACTAGGATCTCCTCGCCATGGTCTTCACATACTTCAGAAGAGCAGGACTGTGCACTGTGGAATATAGAACTTACTTCTTTCCATCTCTGTGAGTTGCTTCAGACATTAAATACATTTAGAAAGAAATTCTATCCATGATTGATGCAACTAAAATAGATTTGCTTTCATTTATTTGATTTCATTATTTTTCCTTCCAGTCTTTTAGCCAACCAGTTTGAAGAGGATGTTCTATATCACCAGGAGATCTACTGCTGGGCTCTCGGATGGACGTGGACTTTGAAGAACAATCGGCTCCTGCACTTACGTGACGTTTTGTTCACCATCATGGGATATCGTGCTTAGATTGATCGGGCCACCTGTGATCTGGTTAATAAGATAAACATGAATATTATAAGCTTTAATTAAAAGCCTGTGGTGATTATAATAACATATATGATATTTCATATAGATCATGGCACAATACCCTGACTATTGGCCATGGAAGAGACACAGGGATGTCCATCATAGCTGGGCAGTACGTTGGTTCATAAGGAATGATGCCCCATCCTTCTCTCTGTGTAACACCGATCCATCCAAGAGGGAAGAGGCCAAGAACATCTAATGCCGGACAGACACAGAGGAGGAACCCGAAAAAGCAGGTTCATACACATCTGTGGTAAATATAACACGTGTGTGTAATTTTAAGATAAATTTATAGTTAAATATATTCACGATTAAGTTAATTATTTTGAATGCATGTAACAAGATGAATCTTCCTCTAAAAATGTGAAAAATGCTGAACACTCTATCATTACGCTTGGTAAAAAAAAATGTACTGCCTTACTCTTAGTAATGAGAAGTTCCTAAAGAAGGACTTAGTAACATTAACATGTTATAACATTTTCTTCTATTAATTATTTAAAAAAATGTAGATGTACTGCTGCCAGGATGGGGAACATTACTGCCGGAAGATGAACATAGCTGGACCTACAAAGAGAAAAACATCTAGAAGACATGACAGATGAAGGACTAAAAGGAGAGAAGTTCCTTAATAGTCACACACTGGAAAGCAATCACACTCCCACATGTACCACTGTACACAGACACTACACTCACACATACTATAGCTACAAATAAAGACACAATCACCACACACACACAATCACATTACATATTGTACACAGACACACACACACGAAATATACTGTACACACACAGACTATATGCTGTAAACACACTTGTATTTTAGAGGTAGCCTCCCTTAGAATGTCTGGATGAAGGGCAGTACAGCGACCATGGTTTCCCTACAGGTTTCCTCCCCTGGCGGGCTTTTCTGTCCTGAGTGTTGCTGTACACTCTTTGAGTGATGGCAGGTTTAACCTTTAAAACCCCCAATGAGCATTTAAAAATGGATCACAGCAATAAATAAATTAGCACTGCATTTCCCTTTTAATTCTTCTCGTCACATAGTTTCTTCTAGGTACCTGGTTGTGCAGGGAACTACAGTTGGCCTCATTAACGTAAAGGGGTTAGCTATAGAGTAAGTGGGTTTCTTAAATTGTGTCACTCTCACTATGTGCAGCGGCCTTTCTGTGCTTACTATGAGAGACGCATGTGACATCACTGCTGTATGCCACCTGTGACTGGCAAGTCGTCATTAGCTGCCGGCCTGATTGGCTGGTGGTATGTATTGCAGTGCAGGGATTCAGTGGAACTTTGTGCCGCAATACATTTCAGCTAAATATGCATCCTCAGACACACATTCAGTTGACACAGGTACTGGCGTCAGTAAGCCCCCCCTCCCACACAGACCCGTCAAGGACACACCTTCAGTGACTGTGATTGTTACGTCTCTCCCAATACAATCGAATCATAAAAGTATATAAATGTACAATAGTTAAACAATAATAATAAATATAAAGATAACAACTATGCATATGGATATAAAAGTAATACATAGTGTCTCCCAATATCATTATTAGAATTATTAGAATTTCCCTTTAAATTTACATACATCATGACATGTGCCGCAATTCATCAACCAATAGCATTGCAAGATTTGAACTTAAAGAATTAAATAAAGTCAGTTGGTGCCAGTCTGCGATTGCTCTATTAGAGATAAGACAGGCTCTTTATTGATCTGAGAAGTGACATTAATTAGATTATTAGCGGATTGTTACCTGCGGATTGAGATACAGAGGTATCATTGTGTGAGGAATAAATATGCTGATTTACGTCATCCCCGATAGTGACAGTTGGGATTCTGTATTATCAGAAAACTGAAATAAACTGGACATAGATCATAACTCTGATAAATATGAATAAATATTGAAAATTATACATCATCTGTAATTATGGAGAAATTAGGGTGACTCTGGATGACTATG
Source organism: Anomaloglossus baeobatrachus (assembly GCF_048569485.1). NCBI lineage: Eukaryota > Metazoa > Chordata > Amphibia > Anura > Aromobatidae > Anomaloglossus > Anomaloglossus baeobatrachus. The sequence goes on along the minus strand of NC_134354.1, from coordinate 477,242,235 downwards.
GAGAACATTGGGTCACAACCTCCACTCCCAGCAATGGTGGTTACTAAAGTGCTGTGCAATGGCAAGGTGCCGGACTCTCCACCAAGAATATTAGCAGATGGACAGGTAGCCTGGCATTTTAAAATTTCATTAACATATAATGTTTATATCACACATGTAGTGGAAATGTGAAGCTTATTGTACTGGATCATCGGTTACTATACAGGGAGGTTCAGGATATATACAGGTGTTTATATGGGGGATCATAGTAGAGCACTATAATACAAGTCCAAAGTTTTTATTTTCTCACAGCACATAGGCACAATCTGACGTATATGACCACCTAAAGGTATTTTTATTTCAGAAATAATCTATAGTCTTGTTTACCTGAAATAGCTCTATTACGGTCAATGGTTTATGTCTGGTAATGCAAGACCTGAGACAATGCAGGAGAGCGGCAGTGCTGCCATACGTCTCATATGTGAAATTTAGGGTGATATTCTGATGTCTAGGGCTACACATTAGCTGGGCAGTATTACCCTAAAGGGGACTCTTTAGAAAGAGTCCTGCTTTGTATATTCAGGAATAACCTTTTCTGTATATTAGTTTCCAGGGAGAAGAGGAAGAATGGCCGTGAGGAAGCGGAAGAGAGAACTGATCGCACTTTATTAAGAGAGGTGGTAAGTAGATGAGATAACACCACAGCAGTCATCATCCATAAACTTACACCAGTAATCCATAAAGAACAGTACAAATCACCACTACACATAGTATATACCATTTACAGCACAGAACTATATCAGCTTCCCTATGGAGAAAGCACATAGAATAAAAGGCTGGATTGTTGGAAAGACAATGCTCACAATCAGTTTTTGACAAATATTTCATTTTCGATGAACCAGCTCACTATGTGTGTAGAGAAGTAGCAGCCGCAGCCAGCACTATATGTTCTTGTAGTACTTTCCACATCAATCTATGCTACTTATGTAGGTCAGCCATTCCCATCCTATATAAATTAGCCTTGTGCCGCACACATAGCTTAGTGGAGTTTCACTTTTGGTATTTACTGCAGGTGTCATGTTAGCGGCTTCTACATTTCTAAATCATGATCATAAATAATCAGTCAACACAAACTGCTATCAATGTGCATCAGTGATTAACAGACCCCATGTAATAAAGCACAAGTGTGAATGAGCGCAAAACACATAGAAATCAATGAGAAATTCTCACTCGGCCACAGATACACAGAGGCAGAAGTACAGGATGGCCCATAGATTATGGCAGTTCTTACAGCTCAGAACACGTGTAGCCATAGTACGGCCGTGTGTATAAGGCCTAATACTAATATATCTATCTCTTCTATCACATCTCACTGTCCTCCGCCCAGGAAGACATCAGGCGGAAAAAGACGGACGGGGACATCCCGCAGTCTGAAGAGCGGGCAACTTTCTTCACACTTCTAGGTAAGTCTTATTGCACCTTCCAAGGATCCCAGACAGACACAAAGTATTAGATTATATGATATTTATTTATTTATAGATTTATCTACTGCATGTGTGAAATGTTATAGAAACATGTTGTGAAAGTGTTCTCTCTCAGATTTTATGATTTCACTTCATTTTGTGCGGTCATTTCCCATGACTTCAAGGTGTTTTATACTGGATTTTTGGTGAAGGCACTTTGATGAATCGCCCCCAATGTTCTTCAGAAAAGCTGCTTTTCACTCTCCAGAATTGGTCGCTTTCTTGCTCTGCCCTTACTACAATATAATGTCTCACAGAGGATTGGCAGCATGTTGCTTTACTGCATTTAATGTGAGATTGGTATATTTTAGAAGATGTAGATTAAATAGCTCATAGTGAAATAATCTTATTTCTATCATTTTTGTAGAAGATGAATACGTTAAGTGCTGTCTAGCCATGGCCAGCTGCATTAAGATTTCAGACAAGGTATTATTGTAGTGAGGGATAGAAAAACATCCAGATTTGAGAAGATCCATTATTAAAAGTCTTGTGTTGCTGTAATACTGGACAGACAAGGATATACTGAGCATATACAGTATATGTGTAAATGTATAATATAATGCCTCTACCTCTGCTTCTTATCCCACTAGGATCTCCTCGCCATGGTCTTCACATACTTCAGAAGAGCAGGACTGTGCATTGTGGAATATAGAACTTACTTCTTTCCATCTCTGTGAGTTGCTTCTTACATTAAATACATTTAGAAAGTAATTCTATCCATGATTGATGCAACTAAAAGAGATTTTCTTTCATTTATTTGATTTCATTATTTTTCCTTCCAGTCTTTTAGCCAACCAGTTTGAAGAGGATGTTCTATATCACCAGTAGATCTACTGCTGGGCCCTCGGATGGACGTGGACTTTGAAGAAAAATTGGCTCCTGCACTTGACGTTTTGTTCACCATCATGGGATTTCGTGCTTAGGTTGATCGGGTCACCTGTGATCTGGTTAATAAGATAAACATGAATATTATAAGCTTTAATTAAAAGCCTGTGATGATTATAATAACATATATGATATTTCATATAGATCATGGCACAAGACCCTGACCATTGGTCATGGAAGAGACACAGGAATGTCCATCATAGCTGGGCAGTACGTTTGTTCATAAGGAATGATGCCCCATCCTGCTCTCTGTGTAACACCGATCCATCCAAGAGGGAAGAGGCCAAGAACATCTAATGCCGGACAGACACAGAGGAGGAACCCGAAAAAGCAGGTTCATACACATCTGTGGTAAATATAACACGTGTGTGTAATTTTAAGATAAATTTATAGTTAAATATATTCACGATTTAGATAATTATTTTGAATGCATGTAACAAGATGAATCTTCCTCTAAAAATGTGAAAAATGGTGAACACTCTATCATTACGCTTGGTAAAAAAAAATGTACTGCCTTACTCTTAGTAATGAGAAGTTCCTAAAGAAGGACTTAGTAACATTAACATGTTATAACATTTTCTTCTATTAATTATTTAAAAAAAATTTAGATGTACTGCTGCCAGGATGGGGAACATTATTGCCGGAAGATGAACATAGCTGGACCTACAAAGAGAAAAACATCTAGAAGACATGACAGATGAAGGACTGAAAGGAGAGAAGTTCCTTAATAGTCACACACAGGAAAGCACTCACATTCCCACATGTACCACTGTACACAGACACTACACTCACACATACTATAGCTACAAATAAAGACACAATCACCACACACACACAATCACATTACATATTGTACACAGACACACACACACGAAATATACTGTACACACACAGACTATATGCTGTAAACACACTTGTATTTTAGAGGTAGCCTCCCTTAGAATGTCTGGATGAAGGGCAGTACAGCGACCATGGTTTCCCTACAGGTTTCCTCCCCTGGCGGGCTTTTCTGTCCTGAGTGTTGCTGTACACTCTTTGAGTGATGGCAGGTTTAACCTTTAAAACCCCCAATGAGCATTTAAAAATGGATCACAGCAATAAATAAATTAGCACTGCATGCCCTTTTAATTCTTCTCGTCACATAGTTTCTTCTAGGTACCTGGTTGTGCAGGGAACTACAGTTGGCCTCATTAACGTAAAGGGGTTAGCTATAGAGTAAGTGGGTTTCTTAAATTGTGTCACTCTCACTATGTGCAGCGTCCTTTCTGTGCTTACTATGAGAGACGCATGTGACATCACTGCTGTATGCCACCTGTGACTGGCAAGTCGTCATTAGCTGCCGGCCTGATTGGCTGGCGGTATGTATTGCAGTGCAGGGATTCAGTGGAACTTTGTGCCGCAATACATTTCAGCTAAATATGCATCCTCAGACACACATTCAGTTGACACAGGTACTGGCGTCAGTAAGCCCCCCCCCCCCCACACACACACAGACCCGTCATGGACACACCTTCAGCGACTGTGATTGTTACGTCTCTCCCAATACAATCGAATCATAAAAGTATATAAATGTACAATAGTTAAACAATAATAATAAATATAAAGATGACAACTATGCATATGGATATAAAAGTAATACATAGTGTCTCCCAATATCATTATTAGAATTATTAGAATTTCCCTTTAAATTTACAGACATCATGACATGTGCCGCAATTCATCAACCAATAGCATTGCAAGATTTGAACTTAAAGAATTAAAAAAAGTCAGTTGGTGCCAGTCTGCGATTGCTCTATTAGAGATAAGACAGGCTCTTTATTGATCTGAGAAGTGACATTAATTAGATTATTAGCGGATTGTTACCTGCGGATTGAGATACAGAGGTATCATTGTGTGAGGAATAAATATGCTGATTTACGTCATCCCCGATAGTGACAGTTGGGATTCTGTATTATCAGAAAACTGAAATAAACTGGACATAGATCATAACTCTGATAACTATGAATAAATATTGAAAATTATAGATCATCTGTAATTATGGAGAAATTAGGGTGACTCTGGATGACTATGGAGAACATTGGGTCACAACCTCCACTCCCAGCAATGGTGGTTACTAAAGTGCTGTGCAATGGCAAGGTGCCGGACTCTCCACCAAGAATATTAGCAGATGGACAGGTAGCCTGGCATTTTAAAATTTCATTAACATATAATGTTTATATCACACATGTAGTGGAAATGTGAAGCTTATTGTACTGGATCATCGGTTACTATACAGGGAAGCTCAGGATATATAAAGGTGTTTATATGGGGGATCATAGTAGAGCACTATAATACAAGTACAAAGTTTTTATTTTCTCACAGCACACAGGCACAATCTGACGTATATGACCACCTAAAGGTATTTTTATTTTAGAAATAATCTATAGTCTTGTTTACCTGAAATAGCTCTATTACGGTCAATGGTTCATGTCTGGTAATGCAAGACCTGGAACAATGAAGGAGAGCGGCAATGCTGCCATACGTCTCATATGTGAAATTTAGGGTGATATTCTGATGTCTAGGGCTACACATTAGCTGGGCAGTATTACCCTAAAGGGGACTCTTTAGAAAGAGTCCTGCTTTGTATATTCAGGAATAACCTTTTCTGTATATTAGTTTCCAGAGAGAAGAGGAAGAATGGCCGTGAGGAAGCGGAAGAGAGAACTGATCGCACTTTATTAAGAGAGATGGTAAGTAGATGAGATAACACCACAGCAGTCATCATCCATAAACTTACACCAGTAATCCATAAAGAACAGTACAAATCACCACTACACATAGTATATACCATTTACAGCACAAAACTATATCAGCTTCCCTATGGAGAAAGCACATAGAATAAAAGGCTGGATTGTTGGAAAGACAATGCTCACAATCAGTTTTTGACAAATATTTCATTTTCGATGAACCAGCTCACTATATGTGTAGAGAAGTAGCAGCCGCGACCAGCACTATATGTTCTTGTAGTACTTTCCACATCAATCTATGCCACTTATGTAGGTCAGCCATTCCCATCCTATATAAATTAGCCTTGTGCCGCACACACAGCTTAGTGGGGTTACACTTTTGGTATTGTTTACTGCAGGTGTCATGTTAGCGGCTTCTACATTTCTAAATCATGATCATAAATAATCAGTCAACACAAACTGCTATCAATGTGCATCAGTGATTAACAGACCCCATGTAATAAAGCACAAGTGTGAATGAGCCCAAAACACATAGAAATCAATGAGAAATTCTCACTCGGCCACAGATACACAGAGGCAGAAGTACAGGATGGCCCATAGATTATGGCAGTTCTTACAGCTCAGAACACGTGTAGCCATAGTACGGCCGTGTGTATAAGGCCTAATACTAATATATCTATCTCTTCTATCACATCTCACTGTCCTCCGCCCAGGAAGACATCAGGCGGAAAAAGACGGACGAGGACATCCCGCAGTCTGAAGAGCGGGCAACTTTCTTCACACTTCTAGGTAAGTCTCATTGCACCTTCCAAGGATCCCAGACAGACACAAAGTATTAGATTATATGATATTTATTTATTTCTAGATTTATCTACTGCATGTGTGAAATGTTATAGAAACATGTTGTGAAAGTGTTCTCTCTCAGATTTTATATGATTTCACTTCATTTTGTGCGGTCATTTCCCATGACTTCAAGGTGTTTTATACTGGATTTTTGGTGAAGGCACTTTGATGAATCGCCCCCAATGTTCTTCAGAAAAGATGCTTTTCACTCTCCAGAATTGGTCGCTTTCTTGCTCTGGCCTTACTACAATATAATGTCTCACAGAGGATTGACAGCATGTTGCTTTACTGCATTTAATGTGAGATTGGTATATTTTAGAAGATGCAGATTAAATAGCTCATAGTGAAATAATCTTATTTCTATCATTTTTGTAGAAGATGAATACGTTAAGTGCTGTCTAGCCATGGCCAGCTGCATTAAGATTTCAGACAAGGTATTATTGTAGTGAGGGATAGAAAAACATCCAGATTTGAGAAGATCCATCATTAAAAGTCTTGTGTTGCTGTAATACTGGACAGACAAGGATATACTGAGCATATACAGTATATGTGTAAATGTATAATATAATGCCTCTACCTCTGCTTCTTATCCCACTAGGATCTCCTCGCCATGGTCTTCACATACTTCAGAAGAGCAGGACTGTGCACTGTGGAATATAGAACTTACTTCTTTCCATCTCTGTGAGTTGCTTCTCTACATTAAATACATTTAGAAAGTAATTCTATCCATGATTGATGCAACTAAAAGAGATTTTCTTTCATTTATTTGATTTCATTATTTTTCCTTCCAGTCTTTTAGCCAACCAGTTTGAAGAGGATGTTCTATATCACCGGGAGATCTACTGCTGGGCCCTCGGATGGACGTGGACTTTGAAGAAAAATCGGCTCCTGCACTTGACGTTTTGTTCACCATCATGGGATTTCGTGCTTAGGTTGATCGGGTCACCTGTGATCTGGTTAATAAGATAAACATGAATATTATAAGCTTTAATTAAAAGCCTGTGATGATTATAATAACATATATGATATTTCATATAGATCATGGCACAAGACCCTGACCATTGGTCATGGAAGAGACACAGGAATGTCCATCATAGCTGGGCAGTACGTTTGTTCATAAGGAATGATGCCCCATCCTGCTCTCTGTGTAACACCGATCCATCCAAGAGGGAAGAGGCCAAGAACATCTAATGCCGGACAGACACAGAGGAGGAACCCGAAAAAGCAGGTTCATACACATCTGTGGTAAATATAACACGTGTGTGTAATTTTAAGATAAATTTATAGTTAAATATATTCACGATTAAGATAATTATTTTGAATGCATGTAACAAGATGAATCTTCCTCTAAAAATGTGAAAAATGGTGAACACTCTATCATTACGCTTGGTAAAAAAAAATGTACTGCCTTACTCTTAGTAATGAGAAGTTCCTAAAGAAGGACTTAGTAACATTAACATGTTATAACATTTTCTTCTATTAATTATTTAAAAAAATGTAGATGTACTGCTGCCAGGATGGGGAACATTACTGCCGGAAGATGAACATAGCTGGACCTACAAAGAGAAAAACATCTAGAAGACATGACAGATGAAGGACTAAAAGGAGAGAAGTTCCTTAATAGTCACACACAGGAAAGCAATCACACTCCCACATGTACCACTGTACACAGACACTACACTCACACATACCATAGCTACAAATAAAGACACAATCACCACACACACACTCACATTACATATTGTACACAGACACACACACACGCAATATACTCTACACACACAGACTATATGCTGTAAACACACTTGTATTTTAGCGGTAGCCTCCTTTAGAATATCTGGATGAAGGGCAGTACAGCGGCCATGGTTTCCCTACAGGTTTCCTCCCCTGGCGGGCTTTTCTGTCCTGAGTGTTGCTGTACACTCTTTGAGTGATGGCAGGTTTAACCTTTAAAACCCCCAATGAGCATTTAAAAATGGATCACAGCAATAAATAAATTAGCACTGCATGCCCTTTTAATTCTTCTCTCCACATAGTTTCTTCTATGTACCTGGTTGTGCAGGGAACTACAGTTGGCCTCATTAACGTAAAGGGGTTAGCTATAGAGTAAGTGGGTTTCTTAAATTGTGTCACTCTCACTATGTGCAGCGTCCTTTCCTTTAGGCGATGCAGAGGTTGGCAGCTAACATTGGTGTGCTTACTATGAGAGACGCATGACATCTCTGCTGTGTGCCACCTGTGACTGGCAAGTCCTCATTAGCTGCCGGCCTCTGATTGGCTGGCGGTATGTATTGCAGTGCAGGGATTCAGTGGAACTTTGTGCCGCAATACATTTCAGCTAAATATGCATCCTCAGACACACATTTAGTTGACACACGTACTGGCGTCAGTAAGCCCCCCCTCCCACACAGTCCCGTCATGGACACACCTTCAGCGACTGTGATTGTTACGTCCCTGCCAATACAATCGAATCATAAACGTATATAAATGTACAATAGTTAAACAATCATATTAAATATAAAGATGACAACTATGCAGATGGATATAAAAGTAATACATAGTTGTGACGGGGTATGCGACAGAGCAGTAAGGGACGCCAGGCCAAGGAACAATCCAAGAAGATTTAATGAGGCAGGGAGCATAAAACATGCAATATTAAAATGGTTCTTTAGAGTCCACACAAAGGAAATAGGTCCGGGGGCGCCAAGGAAAATGCAAAAGTCCTCAAAGTCCAATCGTCCATGTACGGGCGATAAGGAGCTGGCCTTAGCACAGGTCCTCACCCTTCACTCAACAAAGCATAACTAAAAACTAAAACATGGGGCTGAATATCCCACCCCTCCTTAGATCCACCCCCTTAACATTTGCTACTTGTAGCTACAAAAGGGTTCCTAGACACAGCCTCCAGAGATTGTGTACTAGGCAAGCCCCCTGCAGAGGAGAACAATATATATGCAACCCCCCCCCCCCCAAATCAAGGACAATAGCTACGGCTGAAGCCTAATTGCAATATGATACAGGCTGGGGGGGAAGATATGGTCACTTAAGCTGGGTTCACACTAAACGACAGCGACAACGACGTCGCTGTTACGTCACCATTTTCGGTGACGTAACAGCGACCTTGTAAGTCGCTGTTATGATCGCTGCTTAGCTGTCAAACACAGCAGAAGCAGCGATCATAACGTCGCTGTGTTACATGTTCAGAGAGCAGGGAGCCGCGCTTAGCGCTGGCTCCTTGCTCTCCTAGGTACAGTACACATCGGGTTAATTAACCCGATGTGTGCTGCAGCTACATGTCACAGTGCAGAGAGCAGGGAGCCGCGCGCACTGCTTAGCGCTGGCTCCTTGCTCTCTTTGCTACAGTATACATCGGGTTAATTACCCGATGCATACTGCAGCCACATGTCACAGTGCAGGAGCCGGCGCTGGCAGCAAGAGCGGAGGCTGGTAACCAGCGTAAACATCGGGTAACCAGGGAAAGGACTTCCCTTGGTTACCCGATGTTTACGCTGGTTACAGCTTACCGCAGCTGCCAGTGCCGGCTCCTGCTCGCTTCATTTCGTCGCTCTCTCGCTGTCACACACAGCGATGTGTGTGTCACAGCGGGAGAGTGACGACGAAAAAATGAAGCTGGACATTCAGCAACGACCGGCGACCTCACAGCAGGGGCCAGGTCGTTGCTGGATGTCACACACAGCGACAGCGACGGGACGTCGCTGCAACGTCACAGAAAATGGTGACGTAGCAGCGACGTCGTTGTCGTTGTCGCTGTGTGTGACACCAGCTTTACATCCCAAGACATTTCAAAGTGTTCAGTAAGTACAACCAAAGGAAAGTGACATCACAATAGTATCTCCCAATATCATTATTAGAATTATTAGAATTTCCCTTTAAATTTACATCATCATGACATGTGCCGCAATTCATCAACCAATAGCATTGCAAGATTTGAACTTAAAGAATTAAAAAAGTCAGTTGGTGCCAGTCTGCGATTCCTCTATTAGAGATAAAACAGGGTCTTTATTGATCTGAGAAGTGACATTAATTAGATTATTAGCGGATTGTTACCTGCGGATTGAGATACAGAGGTATCATTGTGTGAGGACTAAACATGCTGATTTACGTCATCCCCGATAGTGACAGTTGGATTCTGTAGTATTAGAAAACTGAAATAAACTGGACATAGGTCATAACTCTGATAACTATGAATAAATATTGAAAACTATAGATAATCTGTAATTATGGAGAAATTAGGGTGACTCTGGATGACTATGGAGAACACTGGGTCACAACCTCCTCTCCCAGCAATGGTGGTTACTAAAGTGTTGTACAATAGCAAGAATATTAGCAGATGGACAGGTAGTCTGGCATTTTAAAATTTCATTAACATATAATGTTTATATCACACATGTAGTGGAAATGTGAAGCTTATTGTACTGGATCATCGGTTACTATACAGGGAGGTTCGGGATATATACAGGTGTTTATATGGGGGATCATAGTAGAGCACTATAATACAAGTACAAAGTTTTTATTTTCTCACAGCACACAGGCACAATCTGACGTATATGACCACCTAAAGGTATTTTTATTTCAGAAATAATCTATAGTCTTGTTTACCTGAAATAGCTCCATTACGGTCAATGGTTCATGTCTGGTAATGCAAGACCTGGAACAATGAAGGAGAGAGGCAGTGCTGCCATACGTCTCATATGTGAAATTTAGGGTGATATTCTGATGTCTAGTGCTACACATTAACTGGGCAGTATTACCCTAAAGGGGACTCTTTAGAAAGAGTCCTGCTTTGTATATTCAGGAATAACCTTTTCTGTATATTAGTTTCCAGAGAGAAGAGGAACAATGGCCATGAGGAAGCGGAAGAGAGAACTGATCGCCCTTTATGAAGAGAGGTGGTAAGTAGATGAGATAACACCACAGCAGTCATCATCCATAAACTTACACCAGTATTCCATAAAGAACAGTACAAATCACAACTACACATAGTATATACCATTTACAGCACAGAACTATATCAGCTTCCCTATGGAGAAAGCACATAGAATAAAAGGCTGGATTGTTGGAAAGATAATGCTCACAATCAGTTTTTGACAAATATTTCATTTTCGATGAACCAGCTCACTATGTGTGTAGAGAAGTAGCAGCCGCGACCAGCACTATATGTTCTTGTAGTACTTTCCACATCAATCTATGGCACTTATGTAGGTCGGCCATTCCCATCCTATATAAATTAGCCTTGTGCCGGACACGTAGCTTAGCGGAGTTACTCTTTTGGTATTGTTTACTGCAGGTGTCATGTTAGCGACTTCTACATTTCTAAATCATGATCATAAATAATCAGTCAACACAAACTGCTACCAATGTGCATCAGTGATCAACAGACCCCATGTAATAAAGCACAAGTGTAAATGAGCCCAGTACACATAGCAATCAATGAGAAATTCTCACTCGGCCACAGATACACAGAGGCAGAAGTACAGGATGGCCCATAGATTGTTATTACAGTTCTTACAGCTCAGAACACGTGTAGCCATAGTACGGCCGTGTGTATAAGGCCTAATACTAATATATATATCTCTTCTATCACAGCTCACTGTCCACCGCCCAGGAAGACACCAAGTGGAAGAAGACGGACGAGGACATCCCACAGCCTAAAGAGCGGGCAACTTTCTTCACACTTCTAGGTAAGTCTCATTGCACCTTCCAAGGATCCCAGACAGACACAAAATATTAGATTATATGATATTTATTTCTAGATTTATCTACTGCATGTGTGAAATGTTATAGAAACATGTTGTGAAAGTGTTCTCTCTCAGATTTTATATGATTTCACTTCATTTTGAGCAGTCATTTCCCATGACTTCAAGGTGTTTTATACTGGATTTTTGGTGAAGGCACTTTAAGGAATCGCCCCCAATGTTCTTCAGAAAAGCTGCTTTTCACTCTCCAGAATTAGTCGCTTTCTTGCTCTGGCCTTACTACAATATAATGTCTCACAGAGGATTGACAGCATGTTGCTTTACTGCATTTAATGTGAGATTGGTATATTTTAGAAGATGTAGATTAAATAGCTCATAGTGAAATAATCTTATTTCTATCATTTTTGTAGAAGATGAATACGTTACGTGCTTTCTAGCCATGGCCAGCTGCATTAAGATTTCAGACAAGGTATTATTGTAGTGAGGAATAGAAAAACATCCAGATTTGAGAAGATCCATCATTAAGAGTCTTGTGTTGCTGTAATACTGGTCAGACAAGGATATACTGAGCATATACAGTATATATGTAAATGTATAATATAAAGCCTCTACCTCTGCTTCTTATCCCACTAGGATCTCCTCGCCATGGTCTTCACATACTTCAGAAGAGCAGGACTGTGCACTGTGGAATATAGAACTTACTTCTTTCCATCTCTGTGAGTTGCTTCAGACATTAAATACATTTAGAAAGAAATTCTATCCATGATTGATGCAACTAAAAGAGATTTTCTTTCATTTATTTGATTTCATTATTTTTCCTTCCAGTCTTTTAGCCAACCAGTTTGAAGAGGATGTTCTATATCACCAGGAGATCTACTGCTGGGCTCTCGGATGGACGTGGACTTTGAAGAACAATCGGCTCCTGCACTTACGTGACGTTTTGTTCACCATCATCGGATATCATGCTTAGATTGATCGGGCCACCTGTGATCTGGTTAATAAGATAAACATGAATATTATAAGCTTTAATTAAAAGCCTGTGGTGATTATAATAACATATATATTATATTTCATATAGATCACGGCACAATACCCTGACTATTGGTCATGGAAGAGACACAGGAAGATCCATCATAGCTGGGCAGTACGTTGGTTCATAAGGAATGATGCCCCATCCTGCTCTCTGTGTAACACCGATCCATCCAAGAGGGAAGAGGCCAAGAACATCTAATGCCGGACAGACAAAGAGGAGGAACCCGAAAAAGCAGGTTCATACACATCTGTGGTAAATATAACACGTGTGTGTAATTTTAAGATAAATTTATAGTTAAATATATTCACGATTAAGATAATTATTTTGAATGCATGTAACAAGATGAATCTTCCTCTAAAAATGTGAAAAATGGTGAACACTCTATCATTACGCTTGGTAAAAAAAAATGTACTGCCTTACTCTTAGTAATGAGAAGTTCCTAAAGAAGGACTTAGTAACATTAACATGTTATAACATTTTCTTCTATTAATTATTTAAAAAAATGTAGATGTACTGCTGCCAGGATGGAGAACATTACTGCTGGAAGATGAACATAGCTGGACCTACAAAGAGAAAAACATCTAGAAGACATGACAGATGAAGGACTGAAAGGAGAGAAGTTCCTTAATAGTCACACACTGGAAAGCAATCACACTCCCACATGTACCACTGTACACAGACACTACACTCACACATACCATAGCTACAAATAAAGACACTACACCACACACACACAATCACATTACATATTGTACACAGACACACACACACACGCAATATACTGTACACACACAGACTATATGCTGTAAACACACTTGTATTTTAGAGGTAGCCTCCCTTAGAATGTCTGGATGAAGGGCAGTACAGCGACCATGGTTTCCCTACAGGTTTCCTCCCCTGGCGGGCTTTTCTGTCCTGAGTGTTGCTGTACACTCTTTGAGTGATGGCAGGTTTAACCTTTAAAACCCCCAATGAGCATTTAAAAATGGATCACAGCAATAAATAAATTAGCACTGCATGCCCTTTTAATTCTTCTCGTCACATAGTTTCTTCTAGGTACCTGGTTGTGCAGGGAACTACAGTTGGCCTCATTAACGTAAAGGGGTTAGCTATAGAGTAAGTGGGTTTCTTAAATTGTGTCACTCTCACTATGTGCAGCGTCCTTTCTGTGCTTACTATGAGAGACGCATGTGACATCACTGCTGTATGCCACCTGTGACTGGCAAGTCGTCATTAGCTGCCGGCCTGATTGGCTGGCGGTATGTATTGCAGTGCAGGGATTCAGTGGAACTTTGTGTCGCAATTCATTTCAGCTAAATATGCATCCTCAGACACACATTCAGTTGACACAGGTACTGGCGTCAGTAAGCCCCCCCCTCCCACACAGACCCGTCATGGACACACCTTCAGCGACTGTGATTGTTACGTCTCTCCCAATACAATCGAATCATAAAAGTATATAAATGTACAATAGTTAAACAATAATAATAAATATAAAGATGACAACTATGCAGATGGATATAAAAGTAATACATAGTGTCTCCCAATATCATTATTAGAATTATTAGAATTTCCCTTTAAATTTACATACATCATGACATGTGCCGCAATTAATCAACCAATAGCATTGCAAGATTTGAACTTAAAGAATTAAAAAAAAGTCAGTTGGTGCCAGTCTGCGATTGCTCTATTAGAGATAAGACAGGCTCTTTATTGATCTGAGAAGTGACATTAATTAGATTATTAGCGGATTGTTACCTGCGGATTGAGATACAGAGGTATCATTGTGTGAGGAATAAATATGCTGATTTACGTCATCCCCGATAGTGACAGTTGGGATTCTGTATTATCAGAAAACTGAAATAAACTGGACATAGATCATAACTCTGATAACTATGAATAAATATTGAAAATTATAGATCATCTGTAATTATGGAGAAATTAGGGTGACTCTGGATGACTATGGAGAACATTGGGTCACAACCTCCACTCCCAGCAATGGTGGTTACTAAAGTGCTGTGCAATGGCAAGGTGCCGGACTCTCCACCAAGAATATTAGCCGATGGACAGGTAGCCTGGCATTTTAAAATTTCATTAACATATAATGTTTATATCACACATGTAGTGGAAATGTGAAGCTTATTGTACTGGATCATCGGTTACTATACAGGGAAGTTCAGGATATATAAAGGTGTTTATATGGGGGATCATAGTAGAGCACTATAATACAAGTACAAAGTTTTTATTTTCTCACAGCACACAGGCACAATCTGACGTATATGACCACCTAAAGGTATTTTTATTTCAGAAATAATCTATAGTCTTGTTTACCTGAAATAGCTCCATTACGGTCAATGGTTCATGTCTGGTAATGCAAGACCTGGGACAATGCAGGAGAGCGGCAGTGCTGCCATACGTCTCATATGTGAAATTTAGGGTGATATTCTGATGTCTAGGGCTACACATTAGCTGGGCAGTATTACCCTAAAGGGGACTCTTTAGAAAGAGTCCTGCTTTGTATATTCAGGAATAACCTTTTCTGTATATTAGTTTCCAGAGAGAAGAGGAAGAATGGCCGTGAGGAAGCGGAAGAGAGAACTGATCGCACTTTATTAAGAGAGGTGGGAAGTAGATGAGATAACACCACAGCAGTCATCATCCATAAACTTACACCAGTAATCCAAAAAGAACAGTACAAATCACCACTACACATAGTATATACCATTTACAGCACAGAACTATATCAGCTTCCCTATGGAGAAAGCACATAGAATAAAAGGCTGGATTGTTGGAAAGACAATGCTCACAATCAGTTTTTGACAAATATTTCATTTTCGATGAACCAGCTCACTATGTGTGTAGAGAAGTAGCAGCCGCGACCAGCACTATATGTTCTTGTAGTACTTTCCACATCAATCTATGCCACTTATGTAGGTCAGCCATTCCCATCCTATATAAATTAGCTTTGTGCCGCACACATAGCTTAGTGGAGTTAGACTTTTGGTATTGTTTACTGCAGGTGTCATGTTAGCGGCTTCTACATTTCTAAATCATGATCATAAATAATCAGTCAACACAAACTGCTATCAATGTGCATCAGTGATTAACAGACCCCATGTAATAAAGCACAAGTGTGAATGAGCGCAAAACACATAGAAATCAATGAGAAATTCTCACTCGGCCACAGATACACAGAGGCAGAAGTACAGGATGGCCCATAGATTATGGCAGTTCTTACAGCTCAGAACACGTGTAGCCATAGTACGGCCGTGTGTATGAAGCCTAATACTAATATATCTATCTCTTCTATCACATCTCACTGTCCTCCGCCCAGGAAGACATCAGGCGGAAAAAGACGGACGAGGACATCCCGCAGTCTGAAGAGCGGGCAACTTTCTTCACAATTCTAGGTAAGTCTCATTGCACCTTCCAAGGATCCCAGACAGACACAAAGTATTAGATTATATGATATTTATTTATTTCTAGATTTATCTACTGCATGTGTGAAATGTTATAGAAACATGTTGTGAAAGTGTTCTCTCTCGGATTTTATATGATTTCACTTCATTTTGTGCGGTCATTTCCCATGACTTCAAGGTGTTTTATACTGGATTTTTGGTGAAGGCACTTTGATGAATCGCCCCCAATGTTCTTCAGAAAAGATGCTTTTCACTCTCCAGAATTGGTCGCTTTCTTGCTCTGGCCTTACTACAATATAATGTCTCACAGAGGATTGACAGCATGTTGCTTTACTGCATTTAATGTGAGATTGGTATATTTTACAAGATGTAGATTAAATAGCTCATAGTGAAATAATCTTATTTCTATCATTTTTGTAGAAGATGAATACGTTAAGTGCTGTCTAGCCATGGCCAGCTGCATTAAGATTTCAGACAAGGTATTATTGTAGTGAGGGAGAGAAAAACATCCAGATTTGAGAAGATCCATCATTAAAAGTCTTGTGTTGCTGTAATACTGAACAGACAAGGATATACTGAGCATATACAGTATATGTGTAAATGTATAATATAATGCCTCTACCTCTGCTTCTTATCCCACTAGGATCTCCTCGCCATGGTCTTCACATACTTCAGAAGAGCAGGACTGTGCACTGTGGAATATAGAACTTACTTCTTTCCATCTCTGTGAGTTGCTTCTGACATTAAATACATTTAGAAAGTAATTCTATCCATGATTGATGCAACTAAAATAGATTTTCTTTCATTTATTTGATTTCATTATTTTTTCTTCCAGTCATTTAGCCAACCAGTTTAAAGAGGATGTTCTATATCACCAGGAGATCTACTGCTGGGCTCTCGGATGGACGTGGACTATGAAGAACAATCGGCTCCTGCACTTACGTGACGTTTTATTCACCATCATGGGATTTCGTGCTTAGGTTGATCGGGCCACCTGTGATCTGGTTAATAAGATAAACATGAATATTATAAGCTTTAATTAAAAGCCTGTGGTGATTATAATAACATTTATGATATTTCACATAGATCATGGCACAAGACCCTGACCATTGGGCATGGAAGAGACACAGGAATGTCCATCATAGCTGGGAAGTACGTTGGTTCATAAGGAATGATGCCCCATCCTGCTCTCTGTGTAACACTGATCCATCCAAGAGGGAAGAGGCCAAGAACATCTAATGCTAGACAGACAAAGAGGAGGAACCCAAAAAAGCAGGTTTATACACATCTGTGGTAAATATAACACGTGTGTGTAATTTAAAGATAAATTTATAGTTAAATATATTCACGATTAAGATAATTATTTTGAATGCATGTAACAAGATGAATCTTCCTCTAAAAATGTGAAAAATGGTGAACACTCTATCATTACGCTTGGTAAAAAAAAAATGTACTGCCTTACTCTTAGTAATGAGAAGTTCCTAAAGAAGGACTTAGTAACATTAACATGTTATAACATTTTCTTCTATTAATTATTTAAAAAAATTTAGATGTACTGCTGCCAGGATGGGGAACATTACTGCCGGAAGATGAACATAGCTGGACCTACAAAGAGAAAAACATCTAGAAGACATGAAAGATGAAGGACTAAAAGGAGAGAAGTTCCTTAATAGTCACACACAGGAAGGCAATCACACTCCCACATGTACCACTGTACACAGACATTACACTCACACATACCATAGCTACAAATAAAGACACAATCACCACACACACACTCACATTACATATTGTACACAGACACACACACACGCAATATACTCTACACACACAGACTATATGCTGTAAACACACTTGTATTTTAGAGGTAGCCTCCTTTAGAATGTCTGGATGAAGGGCAGTACAGCGGCCATGGTTTCCCTACAGGTTTCCTCCCCTGGCGGGCTTTTCTGTCCTGAGTGTTGCTGTACACTCTTTGAGTGATGGCAGGTTTAACCTTTAAAACCCCCAATGAGCATTTAAAAATGGATCACAGCAATAAATAAATTAGCACTGCATGCCCTTTTAATTCTTCTATCCACATAGTTTCTTCTATGTACCTGGTTGTGCAGGGAACTACAGTTGGCCTCATTAACGTAAAGGGGTTAGCTATAGAGTAAGTGGGTTTCTTAAATTGTGTCACTCTCACTATGTGCAGCGTCCTTTCCTTTAGGCGATGCAGAGGTTGGCAGCTAACATTGGTGTGCTTACTATGAGAGACGCATGACATCACTGCTGTGTGCCACCTGTGACTGGCAAGTCCTCATTAGCTGTCGGCCTCTGATTGGCTGGCGGTATGTATTGCAGTGCAGGGATTCAGTGGAACTTTGTGCCGCAATACATTTCAGCTAAATATGCATCCTCAGACACACATTCAGTTGACACACGTACTGGCGTCAGTAAGCCCCCCCCTCCCACACAGTCCCGTCATGGACACACCTTCAGCGACTGTGATTGTTACGTCCCTGCCAATACAATCGAATCATAAACGTACAGTTAGGTCCAGAAATATTTGGACAGTGACACAAGTTTTGTTATTTTAGCTATTTACAAAAACATGTTCAGAAATACAATTATATATATAATATGGGTTGAAAGTGCACACTCCCAGCTGCAATATGAGAGTTTTCACATCCAAATCGGAGAAAGGGTTTAGGAATCATAGCTCTGTAATGCATAGCCTCCTCTTTTTAAAGGGACCAAAAGTAATTGGACAAGGGACTCTAAGGGCTGCAATTAACTCTGAAGGCGTCTCCCTCGTTAACCTGTAATCAATGAAGTAGTTAAAAGGTCTGGGGTTGATTACAGGTGTGTGGTTTTGCATTTGGAAGCTGTTGCTGTGACCAGACAACATGCGGTCTAAGGAACTCTCAATTGAGGTGAAGCAGAACATCCTGAGGCTGAAAAAAAAGAAAAAATCCATCAGAGAGATAGCAGACATGCTTGGAGTAGCAAAATCAACAGTCGGGTACATTTTGAGAAAAAAGGAATTGACTGGTGAGCTTGGGAACTCAAAAAGGCCTGGGCGTCCACGGATGACAACAGTGGTGGATGATCGCCGCATACTTTCTTTGGTGAAGAAGAACCCGTTCACAACATCAACTGAAGTCCAGAACACTCTCAATGAAGTAGGTGTATCTGTCTCTAAGTCAACAGTAAAGAGAAGACTCCATGAAAGTAAATACAAAGGGTTCACATCTAGATGCAAACCATTCATCAAATTAAGTTGAGTTAAATTTGCTGAAAAACACCTCATAAAGCCAGCTCAGTTCTGGAAAAGTATTCTATGGACAGATGAGACAAAGATCAACCTGTACCAGAATGATGGGAAGAAAAAAGTTTGGAGAAGAAAGGGAACGGCACATGATCCAAGGCACACCACATCCTCTGTAAAACATGGTGGAGGCAACGTGATGGCATGGGCATGCATGACTTTCAATGGCACTGGGTCACTTGTGTTTATTGATGACATAACAGCAGACAAGAGTAGCCGGATGAATTCTGAAGTGTACCGGGATATACTTTCAGCCCAGATTCAGCCAAATGCCGCAAAGTTGATCGGACGGCGCTTCATAGTACAGATGGGCAATGACTCCAAGCATACAGCCAAAGCTACCCAGGAGTTCATGAGTGCAAAAAAGTGGAACATTCTGCAATGGCCAAGTCAATCACCAGATCTTAACCCAATTTAGCATGCATTTCACTTGCTCAAATCCAGACTTAAGACGGAAAGACCCACAAACAAGCAAGACCTGAAGGCTGCGGCTGTAAAGGCCTGGCAAAGCATTAAGAAGGAGGAAACCCAGCGTTTGGTGATGTCCATGGGTTCCAGACTTAAGGCAGTGATTGCCTCCAAAGGATTCGCAACAAAATATTGAAAATAAAAATATTTTGTTTGGGTTTGGTTTATTTGTCCAATTACTTTTGACCTCCTAAAATGTGGAGTGTTTGTAAAGAAATGTGTACAATTCCTACAATTTCTATCAGATATTTTTGTTCAAACCTTCAAATTAAACGTTACAATCTGCACTTGAATTCTGTTGTAGAGGTTTCATTTCAAATCCAATGTGGTGGCATGCAGAGCCCAACTCGCGAAAATTGTGTCACTGTCCAAATATTTCTGGACCTAACTGTATATAAATGTACAATAGTTAAACAATAATATTAAATATAAAGATGACAACTATGCAGATGGATATAAAAGTAATACATAGTTGTGACGGGGTATGCGACAGAGCAGTAAGGGACGCCAGGCCAAGGAACAATCCAAGAAGATTTAATGAGGCAGGGAGCATAAAACATGCAATATTAAAATGGTTCTTTAGAGTCCACACAAAGGAAATAGGTCCGGGGGCGCCAAGGAGAATGCAAAAGTCCTCAAAGTCCAATCGTCCATGTACGGGCGATAAGGAGCTGGCCTTAGCACAGGTCCTCACCCTTCACTCAACAAAGCATAACTAAAAACTAAAACATGGGGCTGAATCTCCCACCCCTCCTTAGATCCACCCCCTTAACATTTGCTACTTGTAGCTAGAAAAGGGTTCCTAGACACAGCCTCCAGAGATTGTGTACTAGGCAAGCCCCCTGCAGAGGAGAACAATATATATGCAACCCCCCCCCAAATCAAGGACAATAGCTACGGCTGAAGCCTGATTGCAATATGATACAGGCTGGGGGGGAAGGTATGGTCACTTACATCCCAAGACATTTCAAAGTGTTCAGTAAGTACAACCAAAGGAAAGTGACATCACAATAGTATCTCCCAATATCATTATTAGAATTATTAGAATTTCCCTTTAAATTTACATCATCATGACATGTGCCGCAATTCATCAACCAATAGCATTGCAAGATTTGAACTTAAAGAATTAAAAAAGTCAGTTGGTGCCAGTCTGCGATTCCTCTATTAGAGATAAAACAGGCTCTTTATTGATCTGAGAAGTGACATTAATTAGATTATTAGCAGATTGTTACCTGCGGATTGAGATACAGAGGTATCATTGTGTGAGGACTAAACATGCTGATTTACGTCATCCCCGATAGTGACAGTTGGATTCTGTAGTATTAGAAAACTGAAATAAACTGGACATAGGTCATAACTCTGATAACTATGAATAAATATTGAAAACTATAGATAATCTGTAATTATGGAGACATTAGGGTGACTCTGGATGACTATGGAGAACACTGGGTCACAACCTCCTCTCCCAGCAATGGTGGTTACTAAAGTGTTGTGCAATAGCAAGAATATTAGCAGATGGACAGGTAGCCTGGCATTTTAAAATTTCATTAACATATAATGTTTATATCACACATGTAGTGGAAATGTGAAGCTTATTGTACTGGATCATCGGTTACTATACAGGAAGGTTCGGGATATATACAGGTGTTTATATGGGGGATCATAGTAGAGCACTATAATACAAGTACAAAGTTTTTATTTTATCACAGCACACAGGCACAATCTGACGTATATGACCACCTAAAGGTATTTTTATTTCAGAAATAATCTATAGTCTTGTTTACCTGAAATAGCTCCATTACGGTCAATGGTTCATGTCTGGTAATGCAAGACCTGGAACAATGAAGGAGAGAGGCAGTGCTGCCATACGTCTCATATGTGAAATTTAGGGTGATATTCTGATGTCTAGTGCTACACATTAACTGGGCAGTATTACCCTAAAGGGGACTCTTTAGAAAGAGTCCTGCTTTGTATATTCAGGAATAACCTTTTCTGTATATTAGTTTCCAGAGAGAAGAGGAACAATGGCCATGAGGAAGCGGAAGAGAAAACTGATCGCCCTTTATGAAGAGAGGTGGTAAGTAGATGAGATAACACCACAGCAGTCATCATCCATAAACTTACACCAGTATTCCATAAAGAACAGTACAAATCACAACTACACATAGTATATACCATTTACAGCACAGAACTATATCAGATTCCCTATGGAGAAAGCACATAGAATAAAAGGCTGGATTGTTGGAAAGACAATGCTCACAATCAGTTTTTGACAAATATTTCATTTTCGATGAACCAGCTCACTATGTGTGTAGAGAAGTAGCAGCCGCGACCAGCACTATATGTTCTTGTAGTACTTTCCACATCAATCTATGGCACTTATGTAGGTCGGCCATTCCCATCCTATATAAATTAGCCTTGTGCCAGACACGTAGCTTAGCGGATTTACTCTTTTGGTATTGTTTACTGCAGGTGTCATGTTAGCGATTTCTACATTTCTAAATCATGATCATAAATAATCAGTCAACACAAACTGCTATCAATGTGGATCAGTGACCAACAGACCCCATGTAATAGAGCACAAGTGTAAATGAGCCCAGAACACATAGCAATCAATGAGAAATTCTCACTCGGCCACAGATACACAGAGGCAGAAGTACAGGATGGCCCATAGATTGTTATTACAGTTCTTACAGCTCAGAACACGTGTAGCCATAGTACGGCTGTGTGTATAAGGCCTAATACTAATATATATATCTCTTCTATCACAGCTCACTGTCCACCGCCCAGGAAGACACCAAGCGGAAGAAGACGGACGAGGACATCCTGCAGCCTGAAGAGCGGGCAACTTTCTTCACACTTCTAGGTAAGTCTCATTGCACCTTCCAAGGATCCCAGACAGACACAAAATATTAGATTATATGATATTTATTTCTAGATTTATCTACTGCATGTGTGAAATGTTATAGAAACATGTTGTGAAAGTGTTCTCTCTCAGATTTTATATGATTTCACTTCATTTTGTGCAGTCAATTCCCATGACTTCAAGGTGTTTTATACTGGATTTTTGGTGAAGGCACTTTGATGAATCGCCCCCAATGTTCTTCAGAAAAGCTGCTTTTCACTCTCCAGAATTGGTCGCTTTCTTGCTCTGGCCTTACTACAATACAATGTCTCACAGAGGATTGACAGCATGTTGCTATACTGCATTTAATGTGAGATTGGTATATTTTAGAAGATGTAGATTAAATGGCTCATAGTGAAATAATCTTATTTCTATCATTTTTGTAGAAGATGAATACGTTAAGTGCTTTCTAGCCATGGCCAGCTGCATTAAGATTTCAGACAAGGTATTATTGTAGTGAGGGATAGAAAAACATCCAGATTTGAGAAGATCCATCATTAAGAGTCTTGTGTTGCTGTAATACTGGTCAGACAAGGATATACTGAGCATATACAGTATATATGTAAATGTATAATATAATGCCTCTACCTCTGCTTCTTATCCCACTAGGATCTCCTCGCCATGGTCTTCACATACTTCAGAAGAGCAGGACTGTGCACTGTGGAATATAGAACTTACTTCTTTCCATCTCTGTGAGTTGCTTCAGACATTAAATACATTTAGAAAGAAATTCTATCCATGATTGATGCAACTAAAATAGATTTGCTTTCATTTATTTGATTTCATTATTTTTCCTTCCAGTCTTTTAGCCAACCAGTTTGAAGAGGATGTTCTATATCACCAGGAGATCTACTGCTGGGCTCTCGGATGGACGTGGACTTTGAAGAACAATCGGCTCCTGCACTTACGTGACGTTTTGTTCACCATCATTGGATATCGTGCTTAGATTGATCGGGCCACCTGTGATCTGGTTAATAAGATAAACATGAATATTATAAGCTTTAATTAAAAGCCTGTGGTGATTATAATAACATATATGATATTTCATATAGATCATGGCACAATACCCTGACTATTGGCCATGGAAGAGACACAGGGATGTCCATCATAGCTGGGCAGTACGTTGGTTCATAAGGAATAATGCCCCATCCTTCTCTCTGTGTAACACCGATCCATCCAAGAGGGAAGAGGCCAAGAACATCTAATGCCGGACAGACACAGAGGAGGAACCCGAAAAAGCAGGTTCATACACATCTGTGGTAAATATAACACGTGTGTGTAATTTTAAGATAAATTTATAGTTAAATATATTCACGATTAAGTTAATTATTTTGAATGCATGTAACAAGATGAATCTTCCTCTAAAAATGTGAAAAATGCTGAACACTCTATCATTACGCTTGGTAAAAAAAAATGTACTGCCTTACTCTTAGTAATGAGAAGTTCCTAAAGAAGGACTTAGTAACATTAACATGTTATAACATTTTCTTCTATTAATTATTTAAAAAAATGTAGATGTACTGCTGTCAGGATGGGGAACATTACTGCCGGAAGATGAACATAGCTGGACCTACAAAGAGAAAAACATCTAGAAGACATGACAGATGAAGGACTAAAAGGAGAGAAGTTCCTTAATAGTCACACACTGGAAAGCAATCACACTCCCACATGTACCACTGTACACAGACACTACACTCACACATACTATAGCTACAAATAAAGACACAATCACCACACACACACAATCACATTACATATTGTACACAGACACACACACACGAAATATACTGTACACACACAGACTATATGCTGTAAACACACTTGTATTTTAGAGGTAGCCTCCCTTAGAATGTCTGGATGAAGGGCAGTACAGCGACCATGGTTTCCCTACAGGTTTCCTCCCCTGGCGGGCTTTTCTGTCCTGAGTGTTGCTGTACACTCTTTGAGTGATGGCAGGTTTAACCTTTAAAACCCCCAATGAGCATTTAAAAATGGATCACAGCAATAAATAAATTAGCACTGCATTTCCCTTTTAATTCTTCTCGTCACATAGTTTCTTCTAGGTACCTGGTTGTGCAGGGAACTACAGTTGGCCTCATTAACGTAAAGGGGTTAGCTATAGAGTAAGTGGGTTTCTTAAATTGTGTCACTCTCACTATGTGCAGCGGCCTTTCTGTGCTTACTATGAGAGACGCATGTGACATCACTGCTGTATGCCACCTGTGACTGGCAAGTCGTCATTAGCTGCCGGCCTGATTGGCTGGTGGTATGTATTGCAGTGCAGGGATTCAGTGGAACTTTGTGCCGCAATACATTTCAGCTAAATATGCATCCTCAGACACACATTCAGTTGACACAGGTACTGGCGTCAGTAAGCCCCCCCTCCCACACAGACCCGTCAAGGACACACCTTCAGTGACTGTGATTGTTACGTCTCTCCCAATACAATCGAATCATAAAAGTATATAAATGTACAATAGTTAAACAATAATAATAAATATAAAGATAACAACTATGCATATGGATATAAAAGTAATACATAGTGTCTCCCAATATCATTATTAGAATTATTAGAATTTCCCTTTAAATTTACATACATCATGACATGTGCCGCAATTCATCAACCAATAGCATTGCAAGATTTGAACTTAAAGAATTAAATAAAGTCAGTTGGTGCCAGTCTGCGATTGCTCTATTAGAGATAAGACAGGCTCTTTATTGATCTGAGAAGTGACATTAATTAGATTATTAGCGGATTGTTACCTGCGGATTGAGATACAGAGGTATCATTGTGTGAGGAATAAATATGCTGATTTACGTCATCCCCGATAGTGACAGTTGGGATTCTGTATTATCAGAAAACTGAAATAAACTGGACATAGATCATAACTCTGATAACTATGAATAAATATTGAAAATTATAGATCATCTGTAATTATGGAGAAATTAGGGTGACTGTGGATGACTATGGAGAACATTGGGTCACAACCTCCACTCCCAGCAATGGTGGTTACTAAAGTGCTGTGCAATGGCAAGGTGCCGGACTCTCCACCAAGAATATTAGCAGATGGACAGGTAGCCTGGCATTTTAAAATTTCATTAACATATAATGTTTATATCACACATGTAGTGGAAATGTGAAGCTTATTGTACTGGATCATCGGTTACTATACAGGGAGGTTCAGGATATATACAGGTGTTTATATGGGGGATCATAGTAGAGCACTATAATACAAGTCCAAAGTTTTTATTTTCTCACAGCACATAGGCACAATCTGACGTATATGACCACCTAAAGGTATTTTTATTTCAGAAATAATCTATAGTCTTGTTTACCTGAAATAGCTCTATTACGGTCAATGGTTTATGTCTGGTAATGCAAGACCTGAGACAATGCAGGAGAGCGGCAGTGCTGCCATACGTCTCATATGTGAAATTTAGGGTGATATTCTGATGTCTAGGGCTACACATTAGCTGGGCAGTATTACCCTAAAGGGGACTCTTTAGAAAGAGTCCTGCTTTGTATATTCAGGAATAACCTTTTCTGTATATTAGTTTCCAGGGAGAAGAGGAAGAATGGCCGTGAGGAAGCGGAAGAGAGAACTGATCGCCCTTTATGAAGAGGAGTGGTAAGTAGATGAGATAACACCACAGCAGTCATCATCCATAAACTTACACCAGTAATCCATAAAGAACAGTACAAATCACCACTACACATAGTATATACCATTTACAGCACAGAACTATATCAGCTTCCCTATGGAGAAAGCACATAGAATAAAAGGCTGGATTGTTGGAAAGACAATGCTCACAATCAGTTTTTGACAAATATTTCATTTTCGATGAACCAGCTCACTATGTGTGTAGAGAAGTAGCAGCCGCAGCCAGCACTATATGTTCTTGTAGTACTTTCCACATCAATCTATGCTACTTATGTAGGTCAGCCATTCCCATCCTATATAAATTAGCCTTGTGCCGCACACATAGCTTAGTGGAGTTTCACTTTTGGTATTTACTGCAGGTGTCATGTTAGCGGCTTCTACATTTCTAAATCATGATCATAAATAATCAGTCAACACAAACTGCTATCAATGTGCATCAGTGATTAACAGACCCCATGTAATAAAGCACAAGTGTGAATGAGCGCAAAACACATAGAAATCAATGAGAAATTCTCACTCGGCCACAGATACACAGAGGCAGAAGTACAGGATGGCCCATAGATTATGGCAGTTCTTACAGCTCAGAACACGTGTAGCCATAGTACGGCCGTGTGTATAAGGCCTAATACTAATATATCTATCTCTTCTATCACATCTCACTGTCCACCGCCCAGGAAGACATCAGGCGGAAAAAGACGGACGAGGACATCCCGCAGTCTGAAGAGCGGGCAACTTTCTTCACACTTCTAGGTAAGTCTTATTGCACCTTCCAAGGATCCCAGACAGACACAAAGTATTAGATTATATGATATTTATTTATTTATAGATTTATCTACTGCATGTGTGAAATGTTATAGAAACATGTTGTGAAAGTGTTCTCTCTCAGATTTTATGATTTCACTTCATTTTGTGCGGTCATTTCCCATGACTTCAAGGTGTTTTATACTGGATTTTTGGTGAAGGCACTTTGATGAATCGCCCCCAATGTTCTTCAGAAAAGCTGCTTTTCACTCTCCAGAATTGGTCGCTTTCTTGCTCTGCCCTTACTACAATATAATGTCTCACAGAGGATTGGCAGCATGTTGCTTTACTGCATTTAATGTGAGATTGGTATATTTTAGAAGATGTAGATTAAATAGCTCATAGTGAAATAATCTTATTTCTATCATTTTTGTAGAAGATGAATACGTTAAGTGCTGTCTAGCCATGGCCAGCTGCATTAAGATTTCAGACAAGGTATTATTGTAGTGAGGGATAGAAAAACATCCAGATTTGAGAAGATCCATCATTAAAAGTCTTGTGTTGCTGTAATACTGGACAGACAAGGATATACTGAGCATATACAGTATATGTGTAAATGTATAATATAATGCCTCTACCTCTGCTTCTTATCCCACTAGGATCTCCTCGCCATGGTCTTCACATACTTCAGAAGAGCAGGACTGTGCACTGTGGAATATAGAACTTACTTCTTTACATCTCTGTGAGTTGCTTCTTACATTAAATACATTTAGAAAGTAATTCTATCCATGATTGATGCAACTAAAAGAGATTTTCTTTCATTTATTTGATTTCATTATTTTTCCTTCCAGTCTTTTAGCCAACCAGTTTGAAGAGGATGTTCTATATCACCGGGAGATCTACTGCTGGGCCCTCGGATGGACGTGGACTTTGAAGAACAATCGGCTCCTGCACTTGACGTTTTGTTCACCATCATGGGATTTCGTGCTTAGGTTGATCGGGTCACCTGTGATCTGGTTAATAAGATAAACATGAATATTATAAGCTTTAATTAAAAGCCTGTGATGATTATAATAACATATATGATATTTCATATAGATCATGGCACAAGACCCTGACCATTGGTCATGGAAGAGACACAGGAATGTCCATCATAGCTGGGCAGTACGTTGGTTCATAAGGAATGATGCCCCATCCTGCTCTCTGTGTAACACCGATCCATCCAAGAGGGAAGAGGCCAAGAACATCTAATGCCGGACAGACACAGAGGAGGAACCCGAAAAAGCAGGTTCATACACATCTGTGGTAAATATAACACGTGTGTGTAATTTTAAGATAAATTTATAGTTAAATATATTCACGATTAAGATAATTATTTTGAATGCATGTAACAAGATGAATCTTCCTCTAAAAATGTGAAAAATGGTGAACACTCTATCATTACGCTTGGTAAAAAAAAATGTACTGCCTTACTCTTAGTAATGAGAAGTTCCTAAAGAAGGACTTAGTAACATTAACATGTTATAACATTTTCTTCTATTAATTATTTAAAAAAAATTTAGATGTACTGCTGCCAGGATGGAGAACATTACTGCCGGAAGATGAACATAGCTGGACCTACAAAGAGAAAAACATCTAGAAGACATGACAGATGAAGGACTGAAAGGAGAGAAGTTCCTTAATAGTCACACACAGGAAAGCACTCACATTCCCACATGTACCACTGTACACAGACACTACACTCACACATACCATAGCTACAAATAAAGACACAATCACCACACACACACTTACATTACATATTGTACACAGACACACACACACACGCAATATACTATACACACACAGACTATATGCTGTAAACACACTTGTATTTTAGAGGTAGCCTCCCTTAGAATGTCTGGATGAAGGGCAGTACAGCGGCCATGGTTTCCCTACAGGTTTCCTCCCCTGCTGGGTTTTTCTGTCCTGAGTGTTGCTGTACGCTCTTTGAGTGATGGCAGGTTTAACCTTTAAAACCCCCAATGAGCATTTAAAAATGGATCACAGCAATAAATAAATTAGCACTGCATGCCCTTTTAATTCTTCTCGCCACATAGTTTCTTCTAGGTACCTGGTTGTGCAGGGAACTACAGTTGGCCTCATTAACGTAAAGGGGTTAGCTATAGAGTAAGTGGGTTACTTAAATTGTGTCACTCTCACTATGTGCAGCGGCCTTTCTGTGCTTACTATGAGAGACGCTGTAACGCCTGGTCCCACCAGACCCCGGGGGGGGAGCTCTCCCTCACATCTGCCCAGTCCCAGCATGGCTCCCACGTGCACTCCTGGTCCCAGTCCCAGGCAGCGAAGGCCTTCCTCTTACCGGTCCCATGGCTCTGCAGACGCTGCTCCTACTCCCAGGCCTGCTGCAGCCTCCTCCTGTCTCCCGTTCTCACACAGAATTGCAGTAAGTGACTCTAGGCTGCGCACGAGGCCATGCCCCCTTTCTTAAAGTGGTATGCCCCGTTTTCTGGAAGTGACCTTTGAGGTCACCTGTTACCTAATAGGTATTTAGGTTCACCTCCCCCGGCAGCAGGCGCCCGAGCAACACTTCTACTTGAGCTCTGCTAGTGTTCAGGCCCCTTTGTACTTCTGTTACCTGTTTGTTATCTGCCCGTTACTAATACTCTATCTCACCGTAGTGCCGTCTGTACCTTCCGGCCATACCCGCAGTGGACGTCACCAGCCATACCCGCAGTGCACGTCACCGGCCATACCCGCAGTGGACGTCACCGGCCATACCCGCAGTGGACGTCACCGGCCATACCCGCAGTGGACGTCACCGGCCATACCCGCAGTGAACATCTCCGGTACCACACCCGTGTTCTGCCTGCTGCAGACGCCGTACCCGAGCTACGCCTGGTATTACAGAGACTCCTACCACCGGTTCCTGGCTGCCGTGCATTTAGGTCTTCTGGGGAGGCGCCGCACAATCCCTGTACAGGGGTTCGCTGTTGGTCGCCTTCTCAGTGGAGTCCGGTGCACGGTTCAGTGGGTCCACCTCCGGACACTCGACGCTCCCCGGTGAGCGTAACAGTTTGCTCGGGCCATGGACTCCGCTGGGATCAAGATTAATCCCCTGACCGACTTGCAACAGGAGCTCTCACGCCAACGCGAGACCCAAGGAAGATTAGTGGCTCACATGAAGTCCGTGGAATCCCGTCTGGCATCCATGCAAACCTCCGGATCCTCTGACGCTTCCCAACTAGTGGAATTACAGAAGGAGCTTTCCCGCCAGCATGAGGCCCAGAGACGCATGGCCGTTGACATGGCATCCGTGGATTCCCGTCTATACGCCCTGCAGAACCCGGCCTCCTCAACAACCACCGACATTATGGGTTTGTCGACATGCATGTCTCCTTCCCGCCTAGCCTCATCACCCATGTATGGAGAGGATCCCAGTTTGTGTCGAGGCTTCTTAAACCAGTGCTCCCTGCACTTTGAGCTGTCGCCGCTGCAGCGAGCGACTGATCGCTCGAAAATCGCATTTGTCATGTCTCATCTGACTGGTCAGGCTCTGGCTTGGATGAATCCGCTCTGGGAGAGGAATGACCCGACCGTTCAAGTCCTGTCCGTCTTTTTGAATACCTTCCGTAAAGTGTTCGATGAGCCAGGCCGTCTCTCGTCTACTGCCTCTTCGCTCATGAGAATCTGCCAGGGGAATCTCACCGTGGGACAGTATGCAATCGAGTTCCGCACTCTGTCCTCCGAACTCAAGTGGAACAATGACGCCTTGGTAGCTGCCTTCTGGGAAGGATTATCCGGAAAAATCAAGGATGAACTGGCCGGCTGGGATGTACCTACCACCCTGGAAGAGCTGATCTCTCTGGCTACCCGTATTGATCTCCGCTTCCAAGAGCGTGCCAGAGAAGTCACCCGGGCGAGAAGAACCCCGCGCCTTGCGCCCCGCCTTCCAACGGCCGATGTTACCTCCCTCCACCAGGCCTACTGCTCTGCACGAGCCCATGGAGGTTGATTGCGTCACTGAGTCCAGACTGCGGCAGAGGAAACGGAGAATGGCAGGAGAGTGCTTCTACTGTGGAAGTGCCAAACATCTGATTCAGGACCGTCCAGTAAAGCCGGGAAACTACAGAGCCTAGGGTCCATCGGAGAGGCTACCCTAGGTCACACCAAGTCCTCTCCTTTTCTCCATGTACCCGTATCCCTGTCCTGCGGTTCCATCCGGTTGTCAGAGCATGCGTTCCTGGATTCCGGCTCTGCTGGGAACTTTATCCAGCAGTCTGTGGTGGACCTACACCAGATTCCCGTCCGATGTCTTGCTACCCCCATCAGTCTTTCTTCCGTGGATGGAAAACCGCTTTCCGAACCCATCCGGTACATCACGGAGAACTGTACAATGCAAGTCGGGTTGCTGCACTCTGAGACAATCGCCTTCCACGTACTCCCTGGCATGACGCATGCCCTACTACTGGGAATACCCTGGCTTCGGTCACACAAGCCAGTGCTGGACTGGGATTCCGGAGACATCCTGCAATGGGGTGCTTCTTGCCACACTAACTGCCTGAAACCAGTGCATCCTCCGCACCCACCAGTCGAACCGGTCAGCCTTCCCGGGTTACCTGCCGCCTATTGGTCCTTTGCCGATGTCTTTGACAAGAAGGAGGCTGAGACGTTGCCGCCACACAGACCCTACGATTGTCCCATCGACCTGCTCCCCGGGACAGCCCCTCCTCGTGGGCGCATCTACCCACTGTCGCGAGAAGAGACTCAAGCCATGTCTGAATACATAAAGGAGAATTTAGCACGAGGCTTCATCCGAAAATCCTCCTCTCCGCCGGAGCGGCCTTCTTCTTTGTAGGAAAAAAGGATGGGGGTCTACGGCCTTGCATTGACTACCGCGGATTGAATAAGATCACGGTAAAAAACAGGTACCCGCTACCCCTTATACCGGAACTGTTTGACCGTTTCCGAGGTGCCAAGATCTTTTCCAAGTTAGATCTCCGGGGTGCGTACAATCTGGTCCGCATTCGGTTGGGAGACGAATGGAAGACCGCTTTCAACACTGGTGACGGGCACTATGAATACCGAGTGATGCCCTTCGGGCTCAGTAACGCTCCAGCGGTCTTCCAAGAGTTCGTGAACGATGTCTTCCGTGATCTTCTCTACACCTGTGTAGTCGTGTACTTGGACGACATCCTTATCTTCTCTCCAGATTTGCATACCCATCGAAGGCATGTCCGTCTTGTCCTGCGGAGATTGAGGGAGAATCGTCTTTACGCCAAACTTGAGAAATGCCTGTTTGAGCAGACCTCGCTACCCTTCCTTGGCCACATAGTCTCTGATACCGGTCTGAAGATGGATCCAGATAAGTTGTCAGCCGTACTGAAGTGGCCCCGTCCGGAAGGGTTGAAAGCTATCCAGCGATTTCTGGGATTCGCCAACTATTACCGGCAGTTCATCCCACATTTCTCGTCCCTGGTACGTCCCATATCCTCTCTCACTCGCAAAGTGGAGAACCCAAAGAAGTGGACCCTGGAAGCTGAAGACTCCTTCCTGTCCCTTAAACGAGTCTTCGCTTCTGCTACAGCCTTACACAGACCCGACAAAGACAAGCCGTTTATCCTTGAGGTAGACGCCTCCTCATCCGGAGCCGGTGCGGTCCTTACACAGAAAACGTCCGAAAGTAAGACAGTAACCTGTGGCTTCTTTTCTAAGGTTTTCTCCCCAGCAGAACGAAACTACTCCATTGGAGACCGTGAGTTGCTGGCAATCAAGTTGGCCCTGGAGGAATGGCGATAGCTGCTGGAGGGGTCATTGCATACAGTTACCATCTATACTGACCACAAGAACCTGGCATATCTCCAGACAGCCCAAAGGCTAAACCCCCGACAGGCCCGATGGTCATTGTTCTTCGCCCGCTTTGATTTTGTTCTGCACTTTCGTCCAGCCGAGAAGAATCTGAAGGCTGATGCGCTGTCTCGATCATTCCTGTTAGTGGATCAGGAGGATGAACCCCGACACATCATTGAACCTTCCAAGCTAATGGCGGCACCGATTGATATGCTCCACCTTCCTCCCGGTAAAACATTTGTTGCTGAGGCCGATAGGGAACGTGTACTCTGGTGGGGACACTCTTCCCGAATAGCAGGTCATGTGGGTGAAAAGAAATCTCTGCAATTGATATCCCGGTATTACTGGTGGCCAGGGCTACGTCAAGACGTCCAGGACTTTGTTTCATCCTGTTCCTCCTGTGCCCGGAACAAGGTCCCGAAGACTCTTCCAGCAGGCCCTTTGCTTCCTTTACCCGTACTATCTTCTCCATGGCAACATATCGGCATGGATTTCATCACAGACCTGCCAAAATCGTCTGGCTGCACAGTCATCTGGGTGGTGGTGGACCGGTTCTCCAAGATGGCCCACTTCACACCACTCACCGGGCTACCGTCCGCTCCGGTTCTTGCTGAACTATTCATTCAACACATCTTCCGGCTTCACGGCTTGCCTCTCCATATCGTATCCGACAGAGGGGTCCAGTTCACCACTCGGTTTTGGAGAGCAGTCTTCAAGATGATGGATGTGGAATTGGACTTTTCTTCTGCCTACCACCCTCAGTCCAATGGGCAAGTGGAGCGCATTAACCAAGTCTTGACTATCTCCGCCACTTCGTGGACGAACACCACAGCAACTGGGTCAAACTGCTTCCATGGGCCGAGTTCTCCTACAACAATCATGAAAGTGAGTCCTCTGCTAAATCCCCGTGCCAGGTGGTGCATGGACAGCGACCCAAAGTGCCGTGCCCTGTGACATGTTCTTCAGGCAACCCTGCAGCTGATGACCTCATGAGGTCCTTCTCCGCCGTCTGGGCTGAGACCAAGTCGGCTCTGGAACGGTCCTCTGTCCGCATGAAGAAACACGCTGACAAGAACCGTCTGGATGTTCCTTTCTTT
This sequence comes from Anomaloglossus baeobatrachus, assembly GCF_048569485.1. NCBI lineage: Eukaryota > Metazoa > Chordata > Amphibia > Anura > Aromobatidae > Anomaloglossus > Anomaloglossus baeobatrachus. Next base: position 477,208,074 of record NC_134354.1, on the reverse strand, counting down.
CAACCCGGAGATAAAGTCTGGCTCTCGTCTAAGTATGTCCGCCTGAAACAGCCGTCTTACAAGCTGGGTCCCCGCTTCATTGGTCCCTTTGAAGTGCTCCGACGGATCAATGAGGTGTCCTACAAGTTGAAGCTGCCGTCTACACTTCGCATCCCGAACTCCTTACATGTGTCCCTCCTCAAGCCGGTGGTCCTGAGCCGTTTCCACAGTGATCCTGGGGCTTCGCCTCCTCCTGTTGGTGATGTTGACGTCTATGAGGTAAAAGCCATCCTTGCGGCTAAGGAGGTCCGAGGTAAAACCTACTATCTGGTTGACTGGAAGGGGTTCGGTCCTGAGGAGAGGACGTGGGTAACTGCAGAGGACGTGGATGCTCCTCGTCTCCCCCGGAGCTTCCTGAGGAGGAGAGGGCTTCAGGGGGGGGTACTGTAACGCCTGGTCCCACCAGACCCCGGGGGGGTAGCTCTCCCTCACATCTGCCCAGTCCCAGCATGGCTCCCACGTGCACTCCTGGTCCCAGTCCCAGGCAGCGAAGGCCTTCCTCTTACCGGTCCCATGGCTCTGCAGACGCTGCTCCTACTCCCAGGCCTGCTGCAGCCTCCTCCTGTCTACCGTCCTCACACAGAATTGCAGTAAGTGACTCTAGGCTGCGCGCGAGGCCACGCCCCCTTTCTTAAAGTGGTATGCCCCGTTTTCTAGAAGTGACCTCAGAGGTCACCTGTTACCTAATAGGTATTTAGGTTCACCTCCCCCGGCAGCAGGCGCCCGAGCAACACTTCTACTTGAGCTCTGCTAGTGTTCAGGCCCCTTTGTACTTCTGTTACCTGTTTGTTATCTGCCCGTTACTCTATCTCACCGTAGTGCCGTCTGTACCTTCCGGCCATACCCGCAGTGGACGTCACCGGCTATACCCGCAGTGGACGTCACCGGCCATACCCGCAGTGGACGTCACCGGCCATACCCGCAGTGAACATCTCCGGTACCACACCCGTGTTCTGCCTGCTGCAGACGCTGTACCCAAGCTACGCCTGGTCGTACAGAGACTCCTGCCACCAGTTCCTGGCTGCCGTGCATTTAGGCCTTCTGGGGAGGCGCCGCACAATCCCTGTACAGGGGTTCGCTGTTGGTCGCCTTCTCAGGGGAGTCCGGTGCACGGTCCAGTGGGTCCACCTCCGGACGCTCGCCGCTCCCTGGTGAGCGTAACAGACGCATGTGACATCACTGCTGTGTGCCACCTGTGACTGGCAAGTCGTCATTAGCTGCCGGCCTGATTGGCTGGTGGTATGTATTGCAGTGCAGGGATTCAGTGGAACTTTGTGCCGCAATACATTTCAGCTAAATATGCATCCTCAGACACACATTCAGTTGACACAGGTACTGGCGTCAGTAAGCCCCCCCCCCACACAGACCCGTCATGGACACACCTTCAGCGACTGTGATTGTTACGTCTCTGCCAATACAATCGAATCATAAAAGTATATAAATGTACAATAGTTAAACAATAATAATAAATATAAAGATGACAACTATGCATATGGATATAAAAGTAATACATAGTGTCTCCCAATATCATTATTAGAATTTCCCTTTAAATTTACATACATCATGACATGTGCCGCAATTCATCAACCAATAGCATTGCAAGATTTGAAAAAGTTAAATCAAAGTTAAAAAAGTCAGTTGGTGCTAGTCTGCGATTGCTCTATTAGAGATAAGACAGGTTCTTTATTGATCTAAGGCGGGCTTTGCACGTTGCGATCTTGCTAACAATGTTGGTGCGACGCAGATGCGATTCGGCACGCCCCCTCGCAGGTGCGATATCCTTCGGTCCTTCCGTAATTGTTCATTTGAATTTACACCCGACAACTTACTGAGCGTTTTAAACAACCATACCAGATTGTTTAGATTGTTGTGCGATTACCATTGTGAATTGTCCTTCAACATGTCCTTAGTCTTTTTTTCCTTTGGTTTTTATTTTTTGTCCCTGCTGTGGCTTACTTTTTAATGTTTGTCTCTGTCACTTGTATGTCATACATTCCGTGTTTTCCTGCCGCATCCAAATTCAGTCCTTGTTTTCAAGAATACTTATCGTGCATCTTGGCTCCTTTCTTTGGATTGGTGTTCGTGTCTTATTTAAGTGGCGACGGTCTGCTCAGCACTTGGTATTGCCTTTGTTTGTGCGTTAACACGTGTGCTAAGTGTTTGGCTTGTGTTTTTGTTTAATCTTCTATATTGTAATATTTTTGCTAATACCTACAAATATCATGTTATTGTCTTTAACTTATCAAGTTCAAATCTGATGTATTCTTGCTTAAATTGATGGTTTATTTATGTTAAAATATTTTATAATGGATATTTTTTTTTTTCTTTTTTTTCTTTCTAAATCATAGACTAACCACAAACAGAAAAAATGTCTGGCTCTAATGAAGAGTTCATCAGAGCATTTATAGAGGAATACAGGGCACATCCATGTCTCTGGCAAGTTAAATCACACGAATACAGTAACAAATTCATGAAAAAAGCTGCGTATAAAAAACTCATTGAAGTGTACAATACCCATCATGAGCCACACAAGGCATCCGAGCTTCTTGTGAGAAAAAAACTTCAAGCACTTCGAACGGTATTTAAAAAAGAGTTAAATAAAGTTGCTGAATCTAAAAAATCTGGTTGTGGTTCCGAAGATATTTATACGCCGAAATTGTGGTATTATGATCTACTACTCTTCACTAGGGACCATGAGCTTCCCAGACCATCAACCACATTAATTCCACCACTTGAAAAAGAACCGCAAGTGGATAATCTTGATTCAGCTGTTGAACCGGTATGTATTTTTTTTTTTTTAGTCGTAAAATTTTTGCTCTTGTTAACGATGTTTATTGCCACATGTTAATTCATGAACTGTTTGTAATGTTTTTTGTTTTTTTGTTTTTTTTTTTTAAATTTTTGGGTTAAATTGTAATCACAATTTTGAATGCAAAATGAATGTCAATATTAAATATGTGTTTACAAATGTACTATTTTTCATTTGTAAACAAAGTTATTTGATGGTCAAAAATCATATCCAAAAATAAGTAAAATTTTTTGGCAAAAATATAACAATAATTTTTTTTACCTAAATTCCAACAGAATTCCCAAGAAAGCCAAGATCAAAACACTCATGAAGGTCCATCAGACACCCAATCTGGCGTGGATGCGATTCCTACGAATACACCATCGACATCCAACACTGTAGAAGATACAGAAGCTCGTCCCTCACCTGCTTTGGCTCGAAGAAATTATCCAAGACAAACTACACCAGATCCAATGAGTGGTGTTGCCCAACTTGTTTCAATAGCGAAAACATTACTAGAAAGGAACAACACTTCCCCTATTTGCGGAATTGCTTATTTAGTAAATGAAAAGATGAAACAAATTGACCATGAATCGGGTTTACTTGCCGAGAAATGGATATTGTCGGTTTTGAATGCCGCAATCTCTGGAACCTTGTCTAAATTAGACCATAAAATCTTTGATGATGTCACAGTTTCCCCTGTTTGTAACACAAATATTTAAGAAGTGCCAGCTGTTAATTCTGCCGAAATGACAGACAATGAGTTTAATGAATCTGAAAATATACCCATTGTCCGTCATTTGCGACAAAAATCATCTCGCCATCACCCCTTTAAAAAAGTGTGTGGTAAAAAAGCCCATACAAAGACCCGATAATATTTTTTTTAAACTAAACATTTCTGTTCCTGTTAGATTAGTAAGCTAATTAAAGTTTACTGTGTATGATTTTGTTTTGTAATGTGATATTAAATCACATAAATTACAAAAAATATAGAATGACAGTTGTGAGCATGTTTTTTTTTTTATTTTTTATGTGACAAATCTATTGTGTGTTAAAAAAAAATTTTTTTTAGTAAATTAAAAATAATAAAAATAAATGTAGTAATGTCTTTTTTTTCCTTATTGTTTTAATTTTAAATGTGTTTTGTGTTGATATATTATGTACAACAGACGCATTATAAAGCAGCAAATCACCTTTTTTTTGTTTTTATTTTTATTGTTTACACATTTTCTCAATGTTATTTAGTGATCATAACATTATTTTCACATTATTTTTTATAAAAAAAAAAAGATATTATTTTCTGTTCCACAGACAAAATTTTTATGTAACAGTTTGAAGAAACACACGTTTTAAATTTTTAAAAAAACAAACAAACAGTCAAAACTTAAAATACACAATAATGCATTGGAAAAACAATATTATATAGGCATATGACTCTGCAAAAGTTCTAACAACTTCCCCGAGGCCACATGAATCTCCCGAGCACAGTCATAAATGTCTTGAACTTGGTTTCTGTCTGCATTTTTGGGAATTAAATCAGGAGAAAAAAATAAAAAAAGAGAAAAAACATTAACTTAATGTATCATGGTATTTTTTTAAAAAAAAAAAATAATATAAACATCATATAATTACCAATTTGGCATGTTTCATAACTTCCATGATCTGAATTTGAAGGACTTATTGCCCAACCAGATCCAAAACCCACATCTGAAAAATAAAAAAAATAAAAAAAAATTAATAATAAGACTAAAACAAACCACAAACCAAAAATAATAAACATACTTGCGTCTGATTCTGAAACCAAACTAGCCACTGCTGGCGAAACATTTTGGTCGATCAGTACATCAGGGTTCATCTGAGTCTCATCATCATTTTCAGGCATGTCCACATTAATTGGATTGTTATCTGATAAGCAATGAAATAATAATATGAAATAAAACATTACATACATTTAAAATAAGGTACCGGATTAATGCTAATATAACTCATACATTTAAAATCTTGTTTAAATAAACATACCAACTGCATTCATTAATTCTGTCCTCACGGCCTGGACTCTAGAAAGACATCTATATTTCAGGTCGGCCCACTTCCGTCTGATTTGTACATTTGTTCGGTGCACATCAAATTTCCTCCTCAGGCCATGACGTATCTTTTTTAAGATCTTTATCCTTCTTTTATAGCTAATCTTAACATCAGCTGTCCCTTCGTAACCCCTTGTATCAATTTGTTGTATGAGGTATTTGACCTCATTCTCTCCCCACACAGAACGTGGCATGGTTGCTCAGTTATCAAATTGCAAAGGATTCAGCATCACATACTGTCTGAATGTAGTTTCACTTCCTGTTTTAATGAAGATATTGTAACCAAAGTTTATCGGCTATCTGTCTGTAGGTCTGATTATCTGACATGTGTTTTCGTCATGTTTATACATTTGGCTAAGCCAACATGTATTTAGTTGTAAAAAATAATTTAAATCCTTTAATTAAAACAAAATATTTAAGGAGGAATAAACAAAATCAGAATGATGAATTTAACAACAAGCTGACATTTAATACACTCTTAATAATTATGGGCGTGAACATAAGGCATTAGTTCATTTTGGTGGTAAGGTTAATGTTTATTACATTCGGTATGAACATAATATTGAATATAATCAACATTTGTCGATTTTGACATAATCAAAAAACAAAGTATTATACATAATGTAGAACAATCACTATTGTGAACAATGTAGCAACATAATGTAAGTCACTTAGTATATTTATTCACAAATTACATTTTATTATGTTTTTTTGGTGTAAACTAAATTAAATTAAATTTGGGTCAGACATGCAAACCAAATGCACCCGTTCCATTAAATAAATCACAATACTTGTCTCTGTTTAAAATATATTCATCCGAAATGCGACCAATTACAACAGGTGGATTTAGCGGCGGCAAATGTGGATCATTTTCTCGCCATGATCCTGGAATTAGTTCGCCAGTGACGTCGTTAACTGTGTCCACATAGCCAACAGGAATATAGTGTCGGCCCTCCCTTTTCCTCAAAAAATTGTGCAGAACACAGCATGCCAGTACTACTTTATCGATGGTTTCGATTTTTAAATTGATAGCAGTATGAAAAATTCGAAACCGGCTTGCTAGAAAGCCAAATGCACTTTCAACAACGCGTCTAGCACGTGAAAGGCGGTAATTAAAGACAGTACGTTGTGCATTTAAGGTATTTTGTGGATAAGGTCGTAGTAATTTTTTTTTCAGAGGAAACGCCTCGTCACCCAAAAAGACAAAATTAAGATTATTGATGGTCTGGGAATTATTGGGTAATCGCAACTGCGATCTTAATAGTCGTCTACCAAATTCAGTATGTTCTAAGGCGCCACCATCGGAGATACGCCCATTCAGACCAACATCTACCATGACAAAATCATAATCTGCGTTTGCGACAGCCATTAAAATAATGCTAAAAAAACCTTTGTAATTATGGTAAAAAGAACCACTGTGGTGGGGTTGGGTTATCCTGATGTGCTTCCCATCAATGGCGCCACCACAGTTAGGGAATTGCCACTGCAGTTGAAATTGTGAGGCTAGCTGCAACCATTCACTTTCATGTTTAGGGAAAGCCATAAAATCACCGAGATTATCAATTATGGCTTGGCAAGTGTCTGGGATGATACTGCTTAATGCAGATAATGAAATAGCAGAAGAATATTGTAAGTCCGTCAGTGTGCGTCCCGTCGCAAGGAAACGCAGAGTGACACTGAGACGTTCAACACTGGTCACTGCGGCACGCATGACGGTATTCTGACGGGTAATTTGATGCTCCACACGCTGCAAAAGGATCTTGAATGAATTCTCGGACATTCGCAAGTAATTTTGAAAGTCATTTGGATGTCGCTCTTGAAGTTCGCGTAATAAATTTAAATGCGACAATCTGTCCCTTTCCAGCAGCCATTCTCTCGCCCAAATGCGGCCAAAACGTGCATTTCTACGATTGTTCCGGTTAATTTCAATAACTGCAGTAGACGCAGCGACTGCGATCGCAGCACCACATATGGCAAATTCTATTTCTTGACACATATTTGCAAAAAATAACGTGAAACACCGTAAGAAATAAACCAGATATCTGAAGAAAAATAAATAAAAAAAAAATAAAAATAAGGTTTGACACACAATTAGTGATTTGAACAAACACAAACAAAAAAAAAAAAATACCTTTCACGTCAACAAGATCAGTCTATTCATCCAAGGCTTTATGTTTCAAGTTGTGACAGGGAAATACCGCAAACATAGGATTACACAAAATGATATGCAACCTAATGTCACACGAAAAACAGAATGAAAGCAAAAAGGGGTCCCATACACAGCCTTTTTATAAGGCATGATGAAGACAGCTAATACGCTGAGCCATTAACCAATTGAGTCGCAGGAAAATAAACCTTGTTTTGATTAGTAAATAAGGTCCAGGAAAAAACGCTTAAATCCAGTAAATTAAAACACATGATCACAGTTGAACAAACATTGACTTTACACACAACAATTTAGAGAACGACTTGAAAGATAAAACTACGATCGCATGATTGCATCATCCCAATTATGGAAAACTGCAACGATCATGCGATGATGACGATTTTTAAGACTATCATCGCATGTAAAAGCATTTACACACTCCAATCTCGCATGCGATGCCGGAAGTACGTCATTTTCGATTTGACCCCATCGACATCGCACGTGCGATGTTGCAACGTGCAAAGCCGCCCTAAGAAGTGACATTAGATTATTAGCGGATTGTTACCTGCGGATTGAGATACAGAGGTATCATTGTGTGAGGAATAAAAATGCTGATTTACGTCATCCCCGATAGTGACAGTTGGATTCTGTATTATTAGAAAACTGAAATAAACTGGACATGGGTCATAACCCTGATAACTATGAATAAATATTGAAAATTATAGATAATCTGTAATTATAGAGAAATTAGGGTGACTCTGGATGACTATGGAGAACACTGGGTCACAACCTCCACTCCCAGCAATGGTGGTTACTAAAGTGCTGTGCAATAGCAAGGTGCCGGACTCTCCAACAAGAATATTAGCAGATGGACAGGTAGCCTGGCATTTTAAAATTTCATTAACATATAATGTTTACATCACACATGTAGTGGAAATGTGAATCTTATTGTACTGGATCATCGGTTACTATACAGGCAGGTTCAGGATATATACAGGTGTTTATATGGGGGATCATAGTAGAGCACTATAATACAAGTACAAAGTTTTTATTTTATCACAGCACACAGGCACAATCTGACGTATATGACCACCTAAAGGTATTTTTATTTCAGAAATAATCTTTAGTCTTGTCTACCTGAAATAGCTCCATTACGGTCAATGGTTAATGTCTGGTAATGCAAGACCTGGGACAATGAAGGAGAGAGGCAATGCTGCCATACGTCTCATATGTGAAATTTAGGGTGATATTCTGATGTCTAAAGCTACACATTAGCTGGGCAGTATTACCCTAAAGGAAACTCTTTAGAAGGAGTCCTGCTTTGTATATTCAGGAATAACCTTTTCTGTATATTGGTTTCCAGAGAAAAGAGGAAGAATGGCCATGAGGAAGCGGAAGAGAGAACTGATCGCCCTTTATGAAGAGGAGTGGTAAGATGAGATAACACCACAGCAGTCATCATCCATAAACTTACACCAGTAATCCATAAAGAACAGTACAAATCACCACTACACATAGTATATACCATTTACAGCACAGAACTATATCAGATTCCCTATGGATAAAACACAAAGAATAAAAGGCTGGATTGTTGGAAAGACAATGCTCACAATCAGTTTTTGACAAATATTTCATTTACGATGAACCAGCTCACTATGTGTGTAGAGAAGTAGCAGCCGCGACCAGCACTATATCTTCTTGTAGTACTTTCCACATCAATCTATGGCACTTATGTAGGTCGGCCATTCCCATCCTATATAAATTAGCCTTGTGCCACACACATAGCTTAGTGGAGTTACAATTTTGGTATTTACTGCAGGTGTCATGTTAGCGGCTTCTACATTTCTAAATCATGATCATAAATAATCAGTCAACACAAACTGCTACCAATGTGCATCAGTGATTAACAGACCCCATGTAATAAAGCACAAGTCCCAGACAGACACAAAGTATTAGATTATATGATATTTATTTATAGATTTATCTACTGCATGTGTGAAATGTTATAGAAACATGTTGTGAAAGTGTTCTCTCTCAGATTTTATATGATTTCACTTCATTTTGTGCAGTCATTTCCCATGACTTCAAGGTGTTCTATACTGGATTTTTGGTGAAGGCACTTTGATGAATCGCCCCCAATGTTCTTCAGAAAAGCTGCTTTTCACTCTCCAGAATTGGTCACTCTCTTGCTCTGGGCTTACTACAATATAATGTCTCACAGAGGATTGACAGCATGTTGCTTTACTGCATTTAATGTGAGATTGGTATATTTTAGAAGATGTAGATTAAATAGCTCATAGTGAAATAATCTTATTTCTATCATTTTTGTAGAAGATGAATATGTTAAGTGCTGTCTAGCCATGGCCAGCTGCATTAAGATTTCAGACAAGGTATTATTGTAGTGAGGGATAGAAAAACATCCAGATTTGAGAAGATCCATCATTAAGAGTCTTGTGTTGCTGTAATACTGGTCAGACAATGATATACTGAGCATATACAGTATATATGTACTGTCTAAATGTATAATATAATGCCTCTACCTCTGCTTCTTATCCCACTAGGATCTCCTCTCCATGATCTTTACATACTTCAGAAGAGCAGGACTGTGCACTGTGGAATATAGAACTTACTTCTTTCCATCTCTTTGAGTTGCTTCTGACATTAAATACATTTAGAAAGTAATTCTATCCATGATTGATGCAACTAAAATAGATTTTCTTTCATTTATTTGATTTCATTATTTTTCCTTCCAGTCTTTTAGCCAACCAGTTTGAAGAGGATGTTCGATATCACCAGGAGATCTACTGCTGGGCTCTCGGATGGACATGGACTATGAAGAACAATCGGCTCCTGCACTTACGTGACGTTTTGTACTTAGATTGATCGGGCCACCTGTCATCTGGTTAATACACATGAATATTATAAGCTTTAATTAAAAGCCTGTGGTGATTATAATAACATATATGATGTTTCATTCTAGATCATAGCACAAGACCCTGACCATTGGGCATGGAAGAGACACAGCTGGGCAGTACGTTGGTTCAGAAGGAATGATGCCCCATCCTGCTCTAAGTGTAACACCAATCCATCCAAGAGGGAAGAGGCCAAGAAGATCTAATGCCAGACAGACAAAGAGGAGGAACCCAAAAAAGCAGGTTCATACACATCTGTGGTAAATATAACACGTGTGTGTAATTTTAAGATAGATTTATAATTAAATATATTCATGATTAAGATAATTATTTTAGATGCATGTAACCAAGATGAATCTTCCTCTAAGAATGTGAAAAATGGTGAACACTCTATCATTACGCATGGTAAGAATAAATGTACTGCCTTAGTAATGAGAAGTTCCTAAAGAAGGACTTAGTAACATTAACATGTTACAACATTTTCATCTAAAAAATTTAGATGTACTGCTGCTAGGATGGGGAACATTACTGCCGGAAGATGAACATAGTGGCTGGACCTACAAAGAGAAAACATCTAGAAGACACGACGGATGAAGAACTGAAAGAAGAGAAATTCCTTAATAGTCACACACAGGAAAGCACTCACAATCCCACATGTACCACTGTACACAGACACTACACTCACACATACCATAACTACAAATAAAGACACCATCACCATACACACACTCTCATGATATACTGTACACAGACATACAAACACGCAATATACTGTACACACACAAACTATATACTGTACACACACAGACTATATGCTGTAAACACACTTGTTGTATTTTAGAGGTAGCCTCCCTTTGAATGTCTGGATGAAGGGCAGTGCAGCGGCCATGGTTTCCCTACAGGTTTCCCCCCTGGTGGGCTTTTCTGTCCTTAGTGTTGCTGTACGCTCTTCGAGTGACGGGAGTTAACCACTACATGTAAAACATTTAATAAAGTTCACATTTTCTAAACTCTCCATGAAGTTTCTGAGTCTTGTTTTATGCTTTTTTTCTGTGGAATCAAAACATATATAAATATAAAAAAAAGTGCAGTTTATGAAATGTGATTTGAATTCAATGATCCAACCTTTGAAACCCCCAATGAGCTTTTAAAAATGGATTACAGCAATAAAATAGCACTGTATGCCATTTTAATTCTTCTCTCCACATAGTTTCTTCTAGGTACCTGGTTGTACATGGAATTACAGTAGGCTTCATTGACGTAAAGGGGTTAGCTACAGAGTAAGTGGGTGTCTCCATTGTGCAAAAAAGGACAGTGGTGGGATCCAGTACTAAATCAGTAATCTTGCCCCTTCCGGATCAGTATGGATCCTATTGCACAGATTTTCAAATATGCAGTGATCTGCAATTACTCTTTGGGATAGAAAGGTCTCATTTGAAGATAATAGACTTGGCCTAAATAAATACCGGAGTGTGGTGTGAGTAAACCTCATGTCATACTCAACCAAGTAGGTGAAAACAATTGTCATTGGTGATGCCTGTTTCAGGGGCTGGCCTCATTTCTGCTCAGCATTGGAAAAGTGGTAGTTGTGAGAAACCTGTGGTGATGATAATCAATTACAATGTGGGGGGTGTGACTAACTTAAAAAAACTTGTGACAGTGACTGACCACGCAAAAGCGCCACCAATATGACTGAAACAAAAAGTATGTACTGCATTCCCCTAAGCATATTTTAAGATAAATATTTAGAATTATTGTTTGAGATAACCATGTTAGTGATGCATATTGCATCATTTAAAACACATTGGGGGCAGTTTAATATCACAAAACATGACAGATTCCCTTTAAGGATCTTCTGGTGTGTATGGACCTTATCTAAATCAGCCCAGCATAGAGCATTTTCATTACAACTCAACACATCTAAATGAACGGTCACCAACCTGTTACAGTTTTTGATATTTTATTTCGTGGAACATATTACAGTTTTGCCGGTATCTACACACACATCTGGCTACACGAGCAATCTCTGAATCTACCATTTTATATACACATACATAAATACCACTTTCTGTCCTTGTTTATCGCCTTCTCCACATCACTACCACAAGTCAGCTGTGACCCCCTCTTCATCTATAAGGGTGATATAATCAACTGTCCTGGAACACTCGGACTAACAATCTCCTGCTGCTATAAATCTTACAAAGAGTTTGCAAGAGGCAGATTTTGTTGCAGAGATTTCTGTGTTTGTTGTATTCATCTGGATGAATTCTGCAAAATTTTTGTGCTACTTACTAAAACAATCCTTTTAGAGATATAAAGATCATTTTCACACAATATTAGGTAAAGGGCAATTAGATTATAAATGTTTTGCTTGGGGCTTGTCCTGGAACCGAAGATGTAGGATGCAGAAGACCAGAGATCCGTGAGACTCCTAAACAAAAGCTAGAGTTTAGCTACTAAAAAAAGAAATGTCCGGGTCCAAACCACCTTGGAAGTGTGTGTGATAGCCCACTGAGCATTTTAACACCAGAATCACTTCTGCATGTTGTGGCACACCTGAGATAACAGAGAAAGAAGCCAGCAGGGTAATGTTGCTGTCAGCAAGGGATTCCTCAGCGCCCGTACACAGCGGTGAGCGCAGGGACGCCTTACTAGTGCAGGACTCCTTAGTAATAGGAGGATTCCTGCTGTAAGGGTGTTACGGTTGCTGTGGCACCGGAGTCTATGACCAGATTTCTTGCTACTGCACATGTGCGAGCACTGGAGACTATGTAAAGATTTCTTGCTACTGCACATGTGCAAGCGCTGGAGACTAAGTCCTATCTTGGAGCCATTGCACATGTGCGGGTGACATCATCGCTGACACGAGGTCACATGTCTCTGACACCTTCTATGCCGATTGGCCGCTGGTCATGTGCTTGTGACACGTGGTCACATGTCTCTGACACCTTCTATGCCGATTGGTCGCTGGTCATGTGCTTGTGACGCTTTGCTCGGTGATAGGCCAGCGTGACGTCATTCCTGTCGTTCTGGCAGCGGATTGGCTCTGGTGTCCTCCATCTTGGATGAGGCACAGAGTCTATATAAGACCCTGACGCACGCCGCATGGCGATCAGTCTTCTTGGTTCATGCATGAGAGTAGACGCTCTGTGCACGTTCCTCTAGGCATCTCTCTGTCTATGCTAGGTGAGCGCTACTGGCAGGGTAGCGTTCTTATACTATACAGCTTCGGCTGCAGTCCGTATCCTTACCTCTTAGGGGAGGGACATAGGCAGGTGCCTGAGACACATGGTCCGGCTGGGCCTTGTGATTCTACTCGTAGGTGGACGTTGCCGCTAGGGTAACGTTCCTTATACTGCGTCTGGCAGTTGTTTGTATCCTCGCACACTAGGGGAGCGAACAGAGGTAGGAGCTTCGTGCGGCTTATGCTGCTGTCCATCTCTTTTGCACCACTAGAAGAGCGGACCTAGGCAGGTGCCATATCTAGTGGTTCGTGTCCTTGCACACTAGTGGAGCGAACGCAGGTAGGAGCTTTGTGCGGCTTACGCTGCTGTTCGTCTCTTTTGCACCACTAGAAGAGCGGACCTAGGCAGGTGCCATATCTAGTGGTTCGTGTCCTCGCACACTAGTGGAGCGAACGCAGGTAGGAGCTTTGTGCGACTTACGCTGCTGTCCGTCTCCTGGCACCACTAGAGGAACGGACCTAGGTAGATGCCATTTCACACTCACTGCCTTTGTCTCTGTGATTATTAACAGAGACCATTCCACACACCCTCCAAGTAAGGGAGGAATTGCCTTATTTACTAATTATATTCCTCTGTGAGTTTAACAGAGGTATTGCACTCTGTCATAGTCTGCAGCAGAGTCTTTGCACGGTGGACCCTGACTGTCTGATACTTCTTTAGGTTTTATTATCAGACAGCCCCCTGTAACATTAGGACTGAGCCAAGGGTCTGGCAGTTATGGCAGAATATCAGCAGTTACACCGTTACATACAAGTACTTGAGTCACGGCTCAAGAGTATAGAGGATAAACCTCAGACCATGATGACATCTGCACATGATCCTCGACTTGCTCTGCCAAACAGATATTCTGGCGATGCCAGATCATGTCGTGGTTTCATTAGTCAGTGTCAGATACACCTAGAGGTCAACTCTTCTCGCTTCTCTACGGAGAGGTCCAGAGTAAGCTTTATCATCTCCTTACTTCAGGACAAAGCCTTAGAATGGGCGACTCCCCTATGGGAGCGCTCTGATGTGGTTACTCTGAGACATCAAGACTTTCTTAATGCTCTTAATGCGGTATTCATGGGTCCGCAGGTTACCCATGATGCGGCCCTGAGACTGTTAGATCTATCTCAGGGTTCGTTATCCACTAGTTCTTATGTCATTGCTTTTAGAACTCTGGTGGCAGAACTAGATTGGCCAGAGAAGGTGTTGATTCCTATCTTCTGGTGAGGGTTGGCAGGCTATGTCAAGGATGCTCTTGCTACTCGTGAGGTCCCTGCTTCTCTGGAAGACTTGATCACAGTAGCAACGAGGATCGACGTACGCCATAGGGAACGTAGACTCGATGTTACGGGGGGCTGTCTGATAAAAACTTAAAGGAGTATCAGACAGTCAGGGTCCACCGTGCAAAGACTCTGCTGCAGACTATGGCAGAGTGCAATACCTCTGTTAACTCACAGAAGGATATAATAAGTAAAGCAATTCCTCCCTTACTTGGAGGGTGTGTGGAATGATCTCTGTTAATAATCACAGAGACAAAGGCAATGTGTGCGAAATGGCACCTACCTAGGTCCGCTCTTCTAGTGGTGCAAAAGAGACGAACAGCAGCATAAGCCGCACAAAGCTCCTACCTGCGTTCGCTCCACTAGTGTGCGAGGACACGAACCACTAGATATGGCACCTGCCTAGGTCCGCTCTTCTAGTGGTGCAAAAGAGACGAACAGCAGCGTAAGCCGCACAAAGCTCCTACCTCTGTTCGCTCCCCTAGTGTGCGAGGATACGAACAACTGCCAGACGCAGTATAAGGAACGTTACCCTAGCGGCAACGTCCACCTACGAGTCGAATCACAAGGCCCAGCCAGACCATGTGCCTCAGGCACCTGCCTATGTCCGCTCCCCTAAGAGGTAAGGATACGGACAGCAGCCGAAGCTGTAAGGTATAAGAACGCTACCCTGCCGGTAGCGCTCACCTAGCATAGACAGAGGAATGCCTAGAGGAACGTGCACAGGGCGTCTACCCTCATGCATGAACCAAGAGGACTGAGCGCCATGCGGCGTGTGTCAGGGTCTTATATAGACTCTGTGCCTCATCCAAGATGGAGGACACCAGAGCCAATCCGCTGCCAGAACGACAAGAGTGACATCATGCTGGCCTATCACCGAGCAAGGCGTCACAAGCACATGACCAGCGACCAATCGGCATAGAAGGTGTCAGAGACATGTGACCTCGTGTCAGCGATGATGTCACCCGCACATGTGCAATGGCTCCAAGATAGGACTTAGTCTCCAGCGCTCGCACATGTGCAGTAGCAAGAAATCTGGACTTAGTCTCCAGCGCTCGCACATGTGCAGTAGCAAGAAATTTGGACTTAGTCTCCAGTGCTCGCAGCAACCGTAACAGTACCTCCCCCTCAAGGGCCCCCCTCCCGGCGACGCAGGTAATCGGCAACTAAGTCGGGAGCATGGACAGCCTCCTCAGGCTCCCAAGAGCGATGTTCCGGGCCGTAGCCCTCCCAATCTATCAAGAAGAACCTGCGCCCTCTAACCATCTTAGAACCAACTATGGCTCGTACCTCATAGCTAGAGCGAGAAGAATCAGAAGCAGGAGAGTGCACTTCACGAGCGTGAGGTAAAATTGCCGGCTTTAGCAGTGAAACATGGAATTTGTCATGGATCCTAAGATGGACGGGTAACTTCAATTGGTAGACTACAGGATTTACCTGTCGAAGAACCTCATAAGGACCCAGGAAGCGAGGAGCAAATTTGACAGAGCTCACTCTAAGTTTCACGTTTTTTGCAGAGAGCCACACAAAGTCCCCTGGAGAAAAGACAGGAGCCGGGCGACGAAACCGATCGGACACCGTCTTCATACGGTCCTTAGCTGCTTGGATTGACTCTTGACTCCGATCCCAAACCTCTCTGGCATTAGTTGCCCAGTCGGCCACAAGAGGAGGAGGTGCAGCAGCGGGAAACGGTACCGGTACCCTAGGGTGTTGCCCATTATTGAGTACGAACGGTGTCTGCCCAGTGGCCTCAGCCAGCGAATTGTTAAGGGCAAATTCTGCCCAGGGTAGGAGGGAGGACCAGTTATCGTGGTTCTCAGCAACAAAGTGTCGAAGGTATATAATCATGGATTGATTGGTACGCTCAACCAAACCATTGGTCTCCGGATGGTATGCCGAAGATAGATTCAACTCAATTTGCAGAAGGCTACAAAGATCTCGCCAGAAACGGGAAGCAAATTGCGGGCCTCTATCACAAATGATACGATCTGGCATCCCGTGAAGCCTAAAGACATGCTTGAGGAATAGTTTGGCTAGTACCCTGGAAGATGGGATTCTCGATAACGGTACGAGATGAACCATCCGGGAGAAATGGTCCGTAATGACCCACACAAATCTATGTCCCTGTGAACATGGAAGATCACCCACAAAGTCCATGCCTACCACCTCCCATGGTCTATCTGGCACTGGTAAAGGATGCAAGAGCCCAGCCGGTCTCTGCCGTACTGGACGGTTGCGAGCACACGAGTAGCAAGAACCGACATATCTCTTGACGTGGCTGGCTAAGTGTGGCCACCAATACCACCTCTCCAGTAACTCTCGTGTCCGCCTAATACCAAAATGCCCACCCACCTTTGAGGTGTGGGCCCATGACAGTATATCATTCTGTCGATCAGGCGGAACAAAGGTCTTGCCCGGTGGGATTTGGTCTAACGTCACAGGGGAGAGCGTATGAAAAACCCTGGAGGGAAGGATAAGACGAGGTTCGTCAATCTCTTCCTGGGTAGAAAGCATAGAGCGAGACAGGGCGTCTGCCTTGTTATTCTTACTCCCAGACAGATAGTTGATAGAGAAGTGAAAGCGGGAGAAAAACAAGGACCAGCGGGCTTGGCGAGGATTCAGACGCTGAGCGGTTTGTAAGTACGTCAGATTCTTATGGTCTGTATAGACCTGGAAAGGATGTTTCGCTCCTTCCAGCAAGTGACGCCACTCCTCCAAGGCTAATCTCAAGGCGAGCAGTTCCCTATCCCCAATGGTATAGTTTCTCTCTGCCGGTGAAAAGGTTTTAGCAAAGAAGAAACACGGCCTTTTTCTACCTGCACTGTTCTTTTGATACAAGACCACACCAGCACCCACTGAAGAGGCATCAACCTCTAAGAGGAAGGGCTTACTCTCATCGGGTCTTTGAAGAACGGGGGCAGTTGAAAAGTGTCTTTTTACTGCCTCAAAAGCCTGAGATGTCTCAGTAGACCAGGCTTTGGGATTAGCACCTTTCTTAGTCAAGGCCACCAAAGGGGCCACCAAAGTAGAAAAATGGGGTATGAACTGCCTGTAATAATTTATGAATCCTAAGAAGCGTTGCACCGCCTTCAAGGAATGAGGTTCGGACCATTGCAGGACAGCAGAGAGCTTTGCAGGATCCATAGCCAGGCCCTCTTGTGAGATAATGTAACCCAAAAAAGGCAATGAGGACTGCTCGAATACACATTTCTCGAGTTTAGCAAACAATGAGTGCTCCCTTAAACGGGAAAGGACACGAACGACATCCTGACGATGAGTCTCCAGATCAGGAGAAAAAATCAGGATGTCGTCCAGATACACCACTACTGAGGATAACAGTAAATCCCTGAACACATCGTTTACGAAGTCCTGAAATACTGCGGGTGAATTACATAACCCAAAAGGCATGACGAGGTATTCATAGTGACCGTCTCGGGTGTTAAAAGCGGTCTTCCATTCGTCACCCTTTCGAATTCGTACCAAGTTATACGCACCCCGCAGATCCAACTTCGTAAAAACTTGAGCTCCTCTCAGTCTGTCAAAGAGCTCCGAAATTAAAGGTAATGGGTATTTGTTCTTTATTGTGATTGCGTTGAGACCCCTGTAATCTATGCAGGGACGCAAATCACCCTCTTTCTTCCGAACAAAGAAAAACCCAGCTCCCGCGGGAGAGACAGACTTACGAATGAACCCCTTCTCTAAACTCTCTCTTATATAGGTCGACATGGCCTCCGACTCAGGTATCGACAGGGGGTAAACCCTGCCTTTAGGTGGAACCGAACCTGGGATAAGGTCTATGGCACAGTCATACGGCCTATGGGGTGGAAGAACCTCAGCACCCTGTTTGGAGAACACGTCAGCGAAATCCAGATAGGGTGTAGGTATGGGAGAGAGATCAGTAGATGCAACCGCAATGACCTTAGGTGGTAAGGGAAGACATCGGGACTGACATTTCGAACCCCAACTAATAATGCTGTCAGACTCCCAGTCAATGTGAGGAGCATGAGTCCGAAGCCATGGAAGACCCAGAAGGACGTCGTCTATACCCTCAGGCAAAACAAGAAAAGAAATCTCCTCTATGTGACCCTGAGACAGGGAAAGGCGCAAGGGAACTGTCCTCAATGTAATGGAGTCAGACAACATAGTTCCATTAACAACACGGACAGGAATAGGCGCCTCTAACATGATAGAGGGAATATTGTGTCCCTTTACAAATCCTGAGGACACAAAAGTCCCGTCAGCTCCGGAATCCACAAAAGCCATAATAGGCCATGTATTCTCAGATAACGAGAGCTGACCTGGGATACAACACTTAGAGGGTGCAGAAGATGTCTCTAGTAACCCCCCTCTAATGGTTACTAGGCCAGGGAGTTTCCCTGACGACTAGGACACTTGTTGGCATAGTGCCCAGCCTGACGACATACGTAACATATAGGAGGACCAGACTTGCGTAGTCTGGAGGACGTATGACCTAACTCCATAGGAGTGGGAGATGTTTCAGATGCTGAGGAAGATGGTAGTGGACCCTCAACACTGGAATAGCCCGAGGCTTAGGGCGTGAGGAAGAGACCTCGAGTCTACGTTCCTTATGGCGTACATCGATCCTCGTTGCTACTGTGATCAAGTCCTCCAGAGAAGCAGGGACCTCACGAGTAGCAAGAGCATCCTTGACATAGCCTGCCAACCCTCTCCAGAAGATAGGAATCAACACCTTCTCTGGCCAATCTAGTTCTGCCACCAGAGTTCTAAAAGCAATGGCATAAGAACTAGTGGATAACGAACCCTGAGATAGATCTAACAGTCTCAGAGCCGCATCATGGGTAACCTGCGGACCCATGAATACCGCCTTAAGAGCATCAAGAAAGTCTTGATGTCTCAGAGTAACCACATCAGAGCGCTCCCATAGGGGAGTCGCCCATTCTAAGGCTTTGTCCTGAAGTAAGGAGATGATAAAGCCTACTCTGGACCTCTCCGTAGAGAAGCGAGAAGAGTTGACCTCTAGGTGTATCTGACACTGACTAATGAAACCACGACATGATCTGGCATCGCCAGAATATCTGTTTGGCAGAGCAAGTCGAGGATCATGTGCAGATGTCACCATGGTCTGAGGTTTATCCTCTATACTCTTGAGCCGTGACTCAAGTACTTGTATGTAACGGTGTAACTGCTGATATTCTGCCATAACTGCCAGACCCTTGGCTCAGTCCTAATGTTACGGGGGGCTGTCTGATAAAAACTTAAAGGAGTATCAGACAGTCAGGGTCCACCGTGCAAAGACTCTGCTGCAGACTATGGCAGAGTGCAATACCTCTGTTAACTCACAGAAGGATATAATAAGTAAAGCAATTCCTCCCTTACTTGGAGGGTGTGTGGAATGATCTCTGTTAATAATCACAGAGACAAAGGCAATGTGTGCGAAATGGCACCTACCTAGGTCCGCTCTTCTAGTGGTGCAAAAGAGACGAACAGCAGCGTAAGCCGCACAAAGCTCCTACCTGCGTTCGCTCCACTAGTGTGCGAGGACACGAACCACTAGATATGGCACCTGCCTAGGTCCGCTCTTCTAGTGGTGCAAAAGAGACGAACAGCAGCGTAAGCCGCACAAAGCTCCTACCTCTGTTCGCTCCCCTAGTGTGCGAGGATACGAACAACTGCCAGACGCAGTATAAGGAACGTTACCCTAGCGGCAACGTCCACCTACGAGTCGAATCACAAGGCCCAGCCAGACCATGTGCCTCAGGCACCTGCCTATGTCCGCTCCCCTAAGAGGTAAGGATACGGACAGCAGCCGAAGCTGTAAGGTATAAGAACGCTACCCTGCCGGTAGCGCTCACCTAGCATAGACAGAGGAATGCCTAGAGGAACGTGCACAGGGCGTCTACCCTCATGCATGAACCAAGAGGACTGAGCGCCATGCGGCGTGTGTCAGGGTCTTATATAGACTCTGTGCCTCATCCAAGATGGAGGACACCAGAGCCAATCCGCTGCCAGAACGACAAGAGTGACATCATGCTGGCCTATCACCGAGCAAGGCGTCACAAGCACATGACCAGCGACCAATCGGCATAGAAGGTGTCAGAGACATGTGACCTCGTGTCAGCGATGATGTCACCCGCACATGTGCAATGGCTCCAAGATAGGACTTAGTCTCCAGCGCTCGCACATGTGCAGTAGCAAGAAATCTGGACTTAGTCTCCAGCGCTCGCACATGTGCAGTAGCAAGAAATTTGGACTTAGTCTCCAGTGCTCGCAGCAACCGTAACACTCGAGGTCTCTTCCTCACGCCCTAATCATCGGGCTATTCCAGTTGTTGAGGGTCCACTACCATCTTCCTCAGCATCTGAAACATCTCCCACTCCTATGGAGTTAGGTCATACGTCCTCCAGACTACGCAAGTCTGGTCCTCCTATATGTTATGTATGTCGTCAGGCTGGGCACTATGCCAACAAGTGTCCTAGCCGTCAAGGAAACTCCCAGGCCTAGTAACCATTAGAGGGGGGTTACTAGAGACGTCTTCTGCACCCTCTAAGTGTAGTATCCCAGGTCAGCTCTCATTCTCTGAGAATACATGGCCTATTATGGCTTTTGTGGATTCCGGAGCTGACGGGACCTTTGTGTCCTCAGGATTTGTAAAGAGACACAAAATTCCCTCTATCATGTTAGAGGCGCCTATTCCTGTCCGTGTTGTTAATGGAACTATGTTGTCTGACTCCATTATATTGAGGACAGTTCCCTTGCGCCTTTCCCTGTCTCAGGGTCACATAGAGGAGATTTCTTTTCTTGTTTTGCCTGAGGGTATAGACGACGTCCTTCTGGGTCTCCCATGGCTTCGGACTCATGCTCCTCACATTGACTGGGAGTCCGACAGCATTATTAGTTGGGGTTCGAAATGTCAGTCCCGATGTCTTCCCTTACCACCTCAGGTCGTTGCGGTTGCATCAACTGATCTCTCTCCCATACCTACACCCTATTTGGATTTCGCTGACATGTTCTCCAAACAGGGTGCTGAGGTTCTTCCACCCCATAGGCCGTATGACTGTGCCATAGACCTTATCCCAGGTTCGGTTCCACCTAAGGGCAGGGTTTACCCCTTGTCGATACCTGAGTCGGAGGCCATGTCGACCTATATAAGAGAGAGTTTAGAGAAGGGGTTCATTCGTAAGTCTGTCTCTCCCGCGGGAGCTGGGTTTTTCTTTGTTCGGAAGAAAGAGGGTGATTTGCATCCCTGCATAATTACAGGGGTCTCAACGCAATCACAATAAAGAACAAATACCCGTTAACTTTAATTTCGGAGCTCTTTGACGGACTGAGGGGAGCTCAAGTTTTTACGAAGTTGTATCTGCGGGGTGCGTATAACTTGGTACGAATTCGAGAGGGTGACGAATGGAAGACCGCTTTTAACACCCGAGACGGTCACTATGAATACCTCATCATGCCTTTTGGTTTATGTAATGCACCCGCAGTATTTCAGGACTTCGTAAACGATGTGTTCAGGGATTTACTGTTATCCTCTGTAGTGGTGTATCTGGATGACATCCTGATTTTTTTCTCCTGATCTGGAGACTCATCGTCAGGATGTCGTTCGTGTCCTTTCCCGTTTAAGGGAGCACTCATTGTTTGCTAAACTCGAAAAATGTGTATTCGAGAAGTCATCCTTGCCTTTTTTGGGCTACATTATCTCACAAGAGGGTCTGGCTATGGATCCTGCGAAGCTCTCTGCTGTCCTGGAATGGTCCGAACCTCATTCCTTGAAGGCGGTGCAACGCTTCTTAGGATTCATAAATTATTACAGGCAGTTCATACCCCATTTTTCTACTTTGGTGGCCTTGACTAAGAAAGGTGCTAATCCCAAAGTCTGGTCTACTGAGACATCTCAGGCTTTTGAGGCAGTAAAAAGACACTTTTCAACTGCTCCCGTTCTTCAAAGACCCGATGAGAATAAGCCCTTCCTCTTGGAGGTTGATGCCTCTTCAGTGGGTGCTGGTGCGGTCTTGTATCAAAAGAACGGTGCAGGTAGAAAAAGGCCGTGTTTCTTCTTTGCTAAAACCTTTTCACCGGCAGAGAGAAACTATACCATTGGGGATAGGGAACTGCTCTCGCCCTGAGATTAGCCTTGGAGGAGTGGCGTCACTTGCTGGAAGGAGCGAAACATCCTTTCCAGGTCTATACAGACCATAAGAATCTGACGTACTTACAAACCGCTCAGCGTCTGAATCCTCGCCAAGCCCGCTGATCCTTGTTTTTCTCCCGCTTTTTTTCTCCCGCTTTCACTTCTCCATCAACTATCTGTCTGGGAGTAAGAATAACAAGGCAGACGCCCTGTCTCGCTCTATGCTTTCTACCCAGGAAGAGATTGACGAACCTCGTCTTATCCTTCCCTCCAGGGTTTTTCATACGCTCTCCCCTGTGACGTTAGACCAAATCGCACAGGGCAAGACCTTTGTTCCGCCTGATCGACAGAATGATATACTGTCGTGGGCCCACACCTCAAAGCTGGGTGGGCATTTTGGTATTAGGCGGACACGACAGTTACTGGAGAGGTGGTATTGGTGGCCACACTTAGCCAGCCACGTCAAGAGATATGTCGGTTCCTGCTACTCGTGTGCTCGCAACCGTCCATTACGGCAGAGACCGGCTGGGCTCTTGCATCCTTTACCAGTGCCAGATAGACCATGGGAGGTGGTAGGCATGGACTTTGTGGGTGATCTTCCGTGTTCACAGGGACATAGATTTGTGTGGGTCATTACGGACCATTTCTCCCGGATGGTTCATCTTGTACCGTTATCGAGAATCCCATCTTCCAGGGTACTAGCCAAACTATTCCTCAAGCATGTCTTTAGGCTTCACGGGATGCCAGATTGTATCATTTGTGATAAAGGCCCGCAATTTGCTTCCCGTTTCTGGCGAGATCTTTGTAGCCTTCTGCAAATTGAGTTGAATCTCTCTTCGGCATACTATCCGGAGACCAATGGTTTGGTTGAGCGTACCAATCAATCCATGATTATATACCTTCGACACTTTGTTGCTGAGAACCACGATAACTGGTCCTCCCTCCTACCCTGGGCAGAATTTGCCCTTAACAATTCGCTGGCTGAGGCCACTGGGCAGACACCGTTCGTACTCAATAATGGGCAACACCCTAGTGTACCGGTACCGTTTCCCGCTGCTGCACCTCCTCCTCTTGTGGCCGACTGGGCAACTAATGCCAGAGAGGTTTGGGATCGGACTCAAGAGTCGACCCAAGCAGCTAAGGATCGTATGAAGACGGTGTCCAATCGGTTTCGTCGCCCGGCTCCTGTCTTTTCTCCGGGGGACTTTGTTTGGCTCTCTGCAAAACACGTGAGACTTAGAGTGAGCTCTGTCAAATTTGCTCCTCGCTTCCTGGGTCCTTATGAGGTTCTTCGACAGGTAAATCCTGTAGTCTACCAATTGAAGTTACCCGTCCATCTTAGGATCCATGACAAATTCCATGTCTCACGGCTAAAGCCGGCTATTTTACCTCACGCTCGTGAAGTGCACTCTCCTGCCTCTGATTCCTCTCGCTCTAGCTATGAGGTACGAGCCATAGTTGGTTCTAAGATGGTTAGAGGGCGCAGGTTCTTCTTGATAGATTGGGAGGGCTACGGCCCGGAACATCGCTCTTGGGAGCCTGAGGAGGCTGTCCATGCTCCCGACTTAGTTGCCGATTACCTGCGTCGCAGGGAGGGGGACCCTTGAGGGTGAGGTACTGTTACGGTTGCTGTGGCACTGGAGTCTATGTCCAGATTTCTTGCTACTGCACATGTGCAAGCGCTGGAGACTAAGTCCTATCTTGGAGCCATTGCACATGTGCGGGTGACATCATCGCTGACACGAGGTCACATGTCTCTGACACCTTCTATGCCGATTGGCCGCTGGTCATGTGCTTGTGACACGTGGTCACATGTCTCTGACACCTTCTATGCCAATTGGTCTCTGGTCATGTGCTTGTGACGCTTTGCTCGGTGATAGGCCAGCGTGACATCATTCCTGTCGTTCTGGCAGCGGATTGGCTCTGGTGTCCTCCATCTTGGATGAGGCACAGAGTCTATATAAGACCCTGACGCACGCCGCATGGCGCTCAGTCCTCTTGGTTCATGCATGAGAGTAGACGCTCTGTGCACGTTCCTCTAGGCATCTCTCTGTCTATGCTAGGTGAGCGCTACTGGCAGGGTAGCGTTCTTATACCTTACAGCTTCGGCTGCAGTCCGTATCCTTACCTCTTAGGGGAGCGGACATAGGCAGGTGCCTGAGGCACATGGTCCGGCTGGGCCTTGTGATTCTACTCGTAGGTGGACGTTGCCGCTAGGGTAACGTTCCTTATACTGCGTCTGGCAGTTGTTCGTATCCTCGCACACTAGGGGAGCAAACAGAGGTAGGAGCTTTGTGCGGCTTATGCTGCTGTCCGTCTCTTTTGCACCACTAGAAGAGCGGACCTAGGCAGGTGCCATATCTAGTGGTTCGTGTCATCGCACACTAGTGGAGCGAACGCAGGTAGGAGCTTTGTGCGGCTTACGCTGCTGTTCGTCTCTTTTGCACCACTAGAAGAGCGGACCTAGGCAGGTGCCATATCTAGTGGTTCGTGTCCTCGCACACTAGTGTAGCGAACGCAGGTAGGAGCTTTGTGCGGCTTACGCTGCTGTCCGTCTCCTGGCACCACTAGAGGAACGGACCTAGGTAGGTGCCATTTCACACTCACTGCCTTTGTCTCTGTGATTGTTAACAGAGACCATTCCACACACCCTCCAAGTAAGGGAGGAATTGCCTTATTTACTAATTATATTCCTCTGTGAGTTTAACAGAGGTATTGCACTCTGTCATAGTCTGCAGCAGAGTCTTTGCACGGTGGACCCTGACTGTCTGATACTCCTTTAGGTTTTATTATCAGACAGCCCCCTGTAACAAAGGGCTTATTGGTGGGTTCTCTGGACTCCTGGGGAACCTGCACATAAGGTCCTGGGACAGATTGGGTGTTAGTGAGACGTGGCTGTATTAGACTTTCGATGCGGCAGTGATTCCCCCCTTGGCTACGCGCTGTTGCGGGGGCCTGGAGAGACTGTGGTGATCGGGGGGTGGGAGGTGGGGAGGTACGGAGAGGTCTCTCCGTGGCGGAGGTTGTGCGGGAGAGAGGTGCTGAGCATTGGAGGACAGCGGACATCCCACTGAGGGCCGGCAGAGTATACTCTAAATAAGTCACTGTGGCTCAAAAACAACAGAATTCCCCTGGGGACATGGACTAAACAGGACATCTGTATGGCCACAGAACAGAGCACCCCGCATAGAGGACTATGGAGCAAAGTCCTGGTACGTAATGGTAAAATTAATATTAAAATTAAGAAAATAAATAAACAATAACAACAAATATCTTTGGATGCAAATGGTGAATGGAAATCCCCATCTAAAGATGTATGCAAATACATCTACTACTAATTCTCCTAATTCTCTTCTGCTAGACAATAAACCTGCAGCACAAAAGGAAAGAAAACCTCAACCGCATTCATCATCCAATATGGCCTCAGTGAAATGTATAAGCCCTTCAAAATCTCAGCAAATGACAATAGCTTCTGAACAAGAGAATAAAAATAAAGGAACCCAATTATCTAAAGAGCTTTATAAAACTGACAACATAGTAATGCCCGGTAAGATGGCACTATTGGAAATGGCTGGTATGTGTTGCAGAGAACCTCTGCCATGAACAAGTGTTCGCTGGGACTTGTAGTTGCACACATCCTTTTCGTATCATGTTTCAGGGCTAGATTCATGGGATGGTAAGAAGTGATGGGCGAGACTGACCATCCACATACCTCCCACCAAGGGGTGTGTCCGGGAGGATATCATGTGTCTGGTTGTGATCACATGGTGGTCTACCAGGGTCCTGGAAGGACACAGCCCAGCTGGAGCACATGGTGATACTATGTGGGGAGTGTGCTGAGACTAATGAACAGGTATCCCCAGGTACCCCTAGGAGAAGGGGGTTGTGAGCTGACAGAGTGTCAGCAAGTGAATACCGCCATATTTGTCTTCACTCGGATACAGCTGAGAGGTCAGTGAGTAAAGGCAGGGATGCCTGCACTGGGATGCTGTGTGTATGAAGCCTTGCCGATACACTCACTATTGGAACAGATTGGGGATAGTGGCATGTTCCTGTAATTTTGTTAGCGGTTTATGACAAGCTTAAATAAATCGCATAAACTATTTTAGTGACAAAGTGCTCCTGTGTGCTTCAATCCTGCTGCCAGAAATGTGTCCCCAATACATTCGGGGCGCAGGTCATTACAGCCCTCTTCACTAATGAAAAGAACTGGAATAAGGGGGAACCATAAAAGCAAATCCCTTGTCTGACTTTGATAATGATACAGAGTCTGATTCTTATTCATTACAAAGTCTGGAGAAACAAGCAGGTCCGATGGAAACCGACATAGGAACTAAACTAAAATATTTTACAAACATAGAGGATATTAAAGCATCTAAAGAAAAAATGCTTCGGAGCAATATATTAAAAGTTTGGTTTCTGCTTTGAATGACAACTTTAATTTAGCCATAAATAGTATAAAACCCCAGCACTCAAAATAAAAGCAAGAGAATTTTGATGTGATGCAAGTGGATTTATTGACACACTGGAAAAGTGAACCTTAACCAGAGCAACACCACCGACGTTTCGGCGTAGAGCCTTTCTCAAGGTAGTTGCATCAATGGTTAAAGCTGGAAAGCGCGGGTCACAAAGGACAACCGAAATGCATAAAAGGAGGTAAGGTTCTTTCACAATTGCAGAATTATGGCTTTCTTTCCCCTTAAGCACCTAAATTAAGTGGTCGAGCCTGAAATTCCCATTGATTCAACTTTAATTTAGCGACTGAAAGACTAAAACTCTTCAAACCAATATGGATGCTATTAATCAAAGATTTGAAACCAATGAAAATAAAATAAAGCAACTGGAATAAAAAGCATCTCTTTAAATACGGATAAAAGTCGCAATCAGGAGGAGATTCAGCAACTGAGAGATAAGTTGGCGGACAGTGAGGATCGTAACAGGAGAAATAACATAAAAATAAGAGGGTTACCAGAGTCTAATTCACAAAATTAATTATAAGAATATTTGAAAAAATGCTTCTTTCAGCTATTCCCTTACTAACAGAGTTGGATCTTACTATCAACAGAATCCATCGCCTTCTTGATTAATCTTCGTGTCGTAAGATTTCCCTAGAGACAGAATTGCAAGAATATACTTCTTCCATAGTAAAGAAAACTTTATGCAGTTTATGAAAGACAAAATACATTTACCAAAACCTTTTGATCATATCAAAATATTTACAGACCTCACCAAGGACACTCTTTAAAGAAATCCTTCTCTAATGTCTAGAGCGCGGTATCAAGATATACTGGAACGATATACATGATCGCACAGGCCTCATTATGATGGACTTAGTTGGTCTTGTTTGTTAAATTACTGTTGGGCAATAAAGAGTTAATAAGTTTATTTATTTGGCTGTGGTGGTGCATGAGCCGGTTAATACTGGTTTGTACCAGTGTTTCGGCTGCTTTTTTTTGCACTTAAAGAAATAAAAAAAAGTCAGTTGGTGCCAGTCTGCGATTGCTCTATTAGAGATAAGACAGGTTCCTTACTGATCTGAGAAGCAACACATTGGATTATTACCCGGATTGTCACCTGTGGATTCAGAGACAGCCTCTACCTGCCACTATAGAGGTGAGTATCATTGTGTGAGGAATAAAATTGCTGATTTATGTCATCTCTGATAGTGACAGTTGGGTTCTGTATTATTAGAAAACTAAAATAAACTGGACACAAATCATAACTCTAATCACTATGAAAAAATATTGAAAATTATGGATGATAATCTGTAATTATTGGACAAATTAGGGTGACTGTGGATGACTATGGAGAACACAAGGGCACAACTTCCACTTAGCAATGGTGGATACTAAAAGTGCTATACAATGGCAAGGTGCCAGACTGTCCACCAAGGATATTAGCAGATGGACAGGTAATCTGCCATTTTATCATTCCCTTAACATATAATGTTTATATCACACATGCAGTGGAAATGTGAAGCTTATTGTAATGGATCATCAGTTACTATACAGGGAGGTTCAGGATATATACACGTGTTTATATGGGGGATCATAGTAGAGCACTATAATACAAGTACAAAGTTTTTATTTTCTCACAGCACACAGGCACAATCTGACGTATATGACCACCTAAAGGTATTTTTATTTCAGAAATAATTTATCGGGGGGCGTGGCCTAATGATGGACGACACAGGACGTATCT
The DNA here is from genome assembly GCF_048569485.1 of Anomaloglossus baeobatrachus. Taxonomy (NCBI): domain Eukaryota; kingdom Metazoa; phylum Chordata; class Amphibia; order Anura; family Aromobatidae; genus Anomaloglossus; species Anomaloglossus baeobatrachus. The sequence goes on along the minus strand of NC_134354.1, from coordinate 477,179,284 downwards.
TTTAATTGCTGCTGTATCTCCAACCTCAAAAGCGACGTAGAAGAAGATAAAATTCATCCATTTCTGGTAAAAAAGAAGTATAAAAGCTTCAGGAAGACATGAGGAGCCTTTAGAGACTAAATTTGACAGATTTCACATCGAAATAGTTGTAACCCAGGTCTCTTTAAGCTGTAAGTGGCGCATGGAGGTGCCTCTGTGACAGGACAATTATTCTACTACTAAACACCAGAGAAGATAATTTCTCACAAAATAATTTAATATTCTTTATCTGCTTTTATCAATAATCTAAATTATCCCACAATTAATGGATAATCTCCTTACACTGCTGAATAACATCCCTCTGAGGAGACAGCAAACTGCCTTTATGTAGTGAGGAAGCCATCTAGTTGTCATGGGGACACCTCAGAAAACATAAGTTACAGCTATTCAGGAAATTTACTTCGACTAAATTTGCCCTCAAAGGAGTAAGAAACATCCCCACCTACAATTTAAGATCTTTTTGGGGCAATTCTGACTTGGTACAAGAGAATTATTTAAAGCTGAAATTGACAGTGTTGAATTCCTGTCAGTGCTGCCTATGAACCCTGTTTAACTCTGATCTATGACAGGATAACTGCCCTGACAGAAAGCATTCTTGACAGCTTTTTGGAGAAATTGTTCTGAATAAAACGAACTACACTTGATAAGAAGAGACCCTAATAAATATATTAAGACCATAATTGATAATATCTGTGCAAATTCACAGGATAAATCGGCGGCTGAAATCAGTGGTGCAAACAACTGTAGCCAGCCTGACAGACTTATATGCAGTTTACATATCAGAGATCTTCTATAGCCTCAGCTGTGACACTTCTGACCGTAATACTAAAACCTGGTCTGACTTGTTTTGACACTTGGCAGAAAGAGAGCCCTTTACTGAATGATTCTAGGCATACCCTATGAAAAATTAAGCTGGTACAACGTACTTATTATTATTATTATTATTGCCTGTGTAAACTGCATAGGTGAATACCAGTGCAACTTTAATATAAACCCTTGCATGTCAGTCACTTCTGAACATCTGACAGCCTAAACTAAGTGTGGTCCAACTAATCTCAATACTCAAGGGAGAGAGGACTCTCCCCTGCATAACTCCAGACATCGTACAAGAAAAATAAAGCTGGCACAAAAAAGTTATTGAGACTAAAACATTGCGGGATTGCCGACAGTGGTAATGTATAGTAAAGCTCTCTAGACATCAAAGAGATATAATAGATTAGGCAAACTAGTTATACACTAAGTTTAAAAACTATAATTAATCCCTTAAGTGACCTACTATATAATATTAATATTCCTGAAACAAAATGTCTCAAAAAGATAACAGAAAAGGAAAAGAGGAAAATACTTCGACTACATCAACAAACACCAAAGAGGCACCAACTAACACAACAAATATTTCACCTGGGAATCCAAGCTCTGGAGCAATTCCCAAAATAATTAAAGACAAACGCCAACAAGGGAAGAAAAGAGGCTCAAGACAAAAAGAAAAGGATGCGTCAAAATACAGAGATGCTGACTGGGATGCTTGGGCCATGGATTCAGACTCAGATTCTGGAAATGAACTTTCTTCTTCACTCAACAGTCCAGATAAACAAAGAGCACGCTTGGATGTCGAAAATAACTCACCTGATACCTCACTGATGGACTTAGGAGCTGTAAAAGAAAATGTTATTTTATCACAAGATATACTCTCACTCCAAAAATTCATTTCGGACTCACTTTCTAATTTCAGAATGTCAATTCAGTGGGACTTAGATAAACGGTTCAACGAAATGAGATCAACTTTCAATTCTATGTCCACAAGAATTAAAAAAACAGAAACTGAAGTCGATTCATTGAAAAAAGATACCAAAGTGGTCGCTATAGAGCAATTGAAAATGAAAGAAGAAATCAGAATTTTGAAACAAAAACTAACTGACCAAGAAGACAGGAATCGCAGGAATAATTTTAAGGTTAGAGGCATTCCTGAAAATGTAAAAAATAACGAACTTTTGCAATATATCCAGAAACTACTGAAAACAACCTTGCCTAACATGTCAGAATTGGATTTGACTGTAGATAGGGCTCATAGGTGTCGTGGAAACCTCGCTATACAAAAAAAGCTATAGGAGAAAGACAAATGGTCTCACACGTTTGCCAGTGTTAACTAAAACAAGTTGGTCGATCGATCGGAGAACAAGGACACACACACAGCCAATTGTGTCAGTGTGCTAGGCTTTGTCTGGCTCTCAGATGCCCAAGACACTAGTTTTATTACTATCACAAAGAAAGGGGCATGACTTAATAGATTACCTTAAATGGGTATATAGGTTGAAAATAACAAAATCATAAATCATGGATCCTGCTGCATTCCTAAAAATCTAGTTCTGTCCAGTTTTCTGGACTTTCATTAACAAAGACATTTGAGACAAAAGCATCCTTATAACAAAGAGTACACCCTGTGTTATTGCTTTTATGAATAACACTTATGAAGCTAATATAAAAGTACAAAATTATCAAAGATATATAGATATATAAATTGCTTAAATGATAATCAAACTTAATATAAAATATTAACCATAACAATTCCTCCCTTTTTATTATTTACAGACAATTTATCCACCAGCTATATCCCCATGCTGTAACAGCATGGAGGGGCCAAACCCGTTCACCGATAGATATCTTGTTTGTAAACTTCATCATATATGTTTACCAAGGGAGCACTTTGATGTTTTGCAGATGTGTTAACTGACGGCCTGTGATGTTTGATCTTACGAGTCTCTTTACATAATGTTGTCACAACAAATATACCAATTCTAGCAGCTACATACACTAATAGTACCAACATTCCCATCTGTAGGATGCCTTGCAGAATGCCCATCAGCCACCCACCTATACCCTTAAACCAATTAGCGGGATTAAGAAATGAAAAAGTATTGTTCCACCAAGAGTCCTTGTTTTCATGGTGTTCCTGTAACCATTTATCCCTCATTTCTTTAATTATTTCCATCTTGGCCTTTACTTGAAAATTTCCTTTGGGATCTATGTAGTGGCAACAAGAAGGACCTATTATCTGACACATCCCACCCTCCTTAGCAGTCAAGTAGTCCAATACTATTGTATGCTGATTAACCACCGTAATAATCTGAGCCTGTACTGCATTGGTCTGGTTTACTATCCCCAGTACTTCCCATATCTGGTCATCTAGATAGTCAGTCGATTCCACTAATTTATTCCACATTTGTATTATAAAAGGATAAATGAACATACTACTAAATAATCTATTTGCTACCCCCATTTCCACTATATGAGGTCTACCATTTGGTCTAGGTTCATCGTCTGCAGCTCGCTTATATAATGAATGTTTGGGGACAGCATTTATATCTAGGTCACCATGAGGTAGTATGAAAGTAGCAGGCGTAAGGCGTGCTAAGGTGCAGGTTCCCTCTGCACCGGGAGGAAGCCATTTATAAGCCTGATGGCCACAGACTAGATATAAATCCTTAGGCAGTATACAGGGTATGATGTCGGTGGGTCTCCCAAGACAACGTATATAAGTCAAAAATCCTTGCATCGAAGGTTTGGCACACCAAGTTCGATTGTTTTGGAAACCGACCTCATTCCCTCGGCATGTCTTAGACTCAAAGGGGTAATTAAATGGGTCAAGTCGTTCACAAGTCTGTGCCGCATCTATAAACCACAGTTCACTATTATTCAAAAGTCCATGATTACGTTTCTGGAAACAACGATCATCACTAATAATAGAAGTGCTCTCACACCTTTCCCAGTCCTTGGAGTGTGGGCATCGCAGGCTTAACTTAAGTCCTTTTACTGGAATTTCACCTACTGGAAATTTCTTAGTCCTATGTGTTATGAATTTACCTTCCACAAGGTCTAGCTCATACCAACATTTTAAACTTCCTGTAAGATTTATCTGTAACCATGGGCTCTCCACCCACCCCGCAATTTGGATCGGAACCACATGGCTGCTGGTGAGGTTTCTTCCATTATAGTGGACGGAATCAAAAGTCTCTTCGTGGAAACAGCTATAGTTGAAAACCTCATATGGAGTCAGAGGCACAGCGAGATATGGCATAGAATTAGAGGCTATAGGGCTATGAGTGCATATCCAGCAGTTCTTAGGGCGGTCTCCAGAGTCCATGTCTCGGAGCAAGACTTGGTGATGCTTTATCAGTTTATTATCCCAGTCCTCCTTTAGCTCCTCATTGAGAGACCAGGCAAGGGACACAATTGACATCAGCATGGTCCAGAGGGGCAGGGTCATCATTTCTGCTTTTACCAGGGTTCAGGATCTTTTTGCAGTGGCTCGCATGGATCCAAGTGTCTTTGCCTTCGAGCTTGACAGAAGTGGCAGTGGTCAGTATCACTTGAAATGGCTCACTGTATCTAGGCTCCAGTGGTCTCCTTCCTTATGTGTCTCTTGACCACAACCCAGTCTCCTGGTGCCAGTGTGTGTGTGCCACGTATACAGTTGGGGTCTGGGATGGAGGAGAGAACACATTTATGAGTGACATTCAAATGTTTATGCAACTCAAGGACATACTCAGTGAGAGTACCATATGAAGCCTGCAATTGCTGTGGAAAATACAATCCTGTCTTAGGAACACCACCAAACAGTATTTCATATGGGGACAGCTTCTCTATACCCCTTGGGGCAGTTCGCACTGAAAACAATGCGATGGGCAAACAATCTACCCAGGACAAGTGTGTTTCCTCCATGCACTTCTGGATTTTTAATTTAAGGGTACCGTTAAGGCGTTCCACCTTCCCACTACTTTGTGGGTGATAGGGAACATGGAAAGCCTGTTCTATCTGCAAAGTAGCCATGATCTGTTTCATTAATTCCCCAGTGAAGTGAGTACCCCTGTCACTTTCTATGGTTTCGGGAACCCCATATCTGCAAACCACCTCACTTATCAACTTCTTGGCAGTAGTTTTTGTATTTGCTTTGGATACTGCCCAAGCTTCCGGCCACCCAGAGAAAAGATCAATGCATACCAGGGCGTATTCATAAGTACCCACCTTAGGTAGCTGTATGTAGTCCACCTGCAGTCTCTGAAACGGGTAATCTGGTTTTGGTGTGCATTTCTGTGGGACTCAAATAGGCCTACCGGGGTTATGTTTTGCACAAACAAGACATCCCTGAACATACTTTGCAGCCGCATTCGGGAACCCTGGGGCACACCAGTTTTGTAACACTACTGCACACATCACACCCTTTGAATTATGCACCGGGGAATGTGCAAGGGCAGCCATCATGGGGAACAGGCAGCGTGGGAGGCAAATCCGGGTGTTTACCTGCCATACCCCTGACTCTGACCGTACAGCGCCCACTTTGACCCACGCATTCTGTTCGTTTGAGGGGGCCTGGGTCTGGAAGACCTGCAATAGTTCACGATCAACAGCCACTGGGGCCGGTACGGTGCCAGCCTCCTTTGCTGTAAGGGGGCACCCCGCACTATCGGTCACTAAGCTCCCTGAGAGGGCTATGTCTGTTATGGCCAGTATGTCTGTCAGAGGTAGTCTTGCTGCTTCTTTAGCCGCCTTGTCGGCCAGTGCATTCCCTACTGCAAGGGGAGTTTGTTCCCGTGTGTGTGCCGATACTTTGACTATGGCTGCCCTTCGGGGAAGGGTGAGTGCTGTCAGTAGCTGCTCTACCGCCTGCACATTTTTTATGGGTTTGCCAGCAGAGGTCAGGAAATTACGGCTTCGCCAAATGGCGCCAAAGTCGTGTGCTACCCCAAAAGCATATTGTGAGTCAGAAAATACATTAATCTCCTTACCTCTTCCCAGATTGCACGCTGCAGAGAGTGCTTTCAGCTCAGCCTCTTGCGCAGAACTGCTGGAGGGGAGTGGTTCTTTTATTACTGTCTTACCATCGTGGACTACTGCATACCCGGTGATGAACCGTCCTTGATCATTGTCCCAAGCTCTGGAACCATCTACAAAATACTCAGCTGAGGGGTTAGTGAGTGGTACATCAGTGATATTTGCCAAGCCCTTTGTTTCTGCTTCCATCAATGCCTGACAGTTATGTTCATGTGTCATGTCTACCTTAGCTTCCACATCTACTAATTTGCAAAATAGAGGCATGTCTTGGCTCACAGTCTCTCCCTCTTCCCCATCCTGAACTTTTCCTCCCTTTTCTAAATCCACTGGTAATAGTGTGGCTGGATTTAGAACATTACAACGTTTGATAACAATATGAGGGGGTGTGAGAAGGGATACTTCATATTTTGTCAGTCTGGATGCTGACAGATGGCGGGTCTGAGCCTGTTGGAGTATTTCAGATACAGCATGAGGAACCTGAATTATGAGAGTGTTGCCTAACACTATGTCCTCTGTCTTTTTAACGAGTTCTGAAGCAGCCGCCACAGCTCGTACACATGAAGGGAAACCCATAATGACTGAATCTAGAGTTACAGAGTAATATCCTACAGGGCGTTGTCGCCCACCATGTTCTTGAGTGAGGACGCCAGATGCATGGCCTGCCTGTTCGTGACAGTAAAGAGTAAAAGATTTGTCATAGTTTGGGATACCAAGAGCTGGTGAGGCAGAGAGGGTGGACCTGAGGGTGTGGAATGCATCAACTGCTTCAGGGCCAATAGTAAAAGGTTCAGTTTTAAGGCATTGGAACAATGGGGCCATGACACTAGAGGCATTTGGAATCCAAAGCCGACAATACTGGACTAGGCCCAAGAATGCTCGTAGGGACTTAGTAGATCTGGTGAGAGGTACTTTTAGTATTGCCTCAATCCTCCCTGGGCTGAGATGCTTGATTCCTGGAGACAGGCAATGCCCCAGAAAGACAACTGTGGACTCACACAATTGGAGTTTGTCTTTTGAAGCTTTGCACCCATTTTCTGCTAGAAATATCAACAGAGATTGGGATTCAGTCTGACATAACTGATCTGTGGTACAACAAAGGAGGAGGTCATCCACGTATTGTAACAGAACAGTAGAAGAATCAAGGGGGCACCAGTTATCTAAGACTGTCTTTAAGGACGTGGAGAACAAAGAGGGCGAGTTAGCTGCTCCCTGAGGAAGAACTGCCCAGGCGTACTGGGTACCTCTATGTGTGAAAGCAAAATACGAGGTACATTCAGTGGACAGACAAACAGAGAAAAAAAGCATTGGCCAGATCAATTACTGTAAAACAAGTAGCTGTACTGGGGACCTGATTCAGGAGAGTATGTGGGTTAGGCACAAGGGGAGTATCCACTATGGTTACTGCATTGACCGCTCGGAGATCATGAACCATACGATAAGCGACTGGCTGCCCAGGTGGGGTTTTCTTTTTGACTGGGTACAGTGGGGTGTTAAATGGGGAGGTTATAGGGACAATAAGACCTTTTGTCAGGAGCTCTTGGACATTTTCATGTATTGCTGCATCCTGGGCAGCACTTAACGGGTACTGCTTTATACAAGGGGGCTGGGCACCTGGTTTAAGTTTTACAGTCACTGGGGGAACAGTTAGTTTTCCCACATCAAGTTTGCTATTTGCCCACAGTTTGTTGGGTACATTTTCAAGCCAAGTTGGCAGGGACTGGGGTTTAGAGTGGTCAGTGTCCAGGGTAGTGGGAATAGTCAGAGACAGGAGACTACATAGAGTGCCTTCATCAAAGGGGGTGGTCATCTTGGGGCCATTTGGAGTGAATTCTATGCAGGCTCCAATCTTCTGTAACACATCTGTCCCTAACAAATTAAAAGGTACATCAGGGGAGACTAAAACCTGGGTCACAATTGAAAGTGAGTCATGTAAATTCAGTCGGAGAGGCTGAGTCATTTGTAATTTAGTAGGTCGTCCCTCTACCCCTTCGCAAGTCACAAATTCAGGCGACAATATGTCCTCAGGAACATGTTCTTGCATTAATACTGTACGGGCTGCTCCAGTGTCTACCATAAATGTAACAGTTTGTCCCTCCCCCAGAGAAATAGGAACAGTAAGTGTAGGTCCCTGAGGGGTGACAACGGGGCAAAGGGAGACATCTGGATTGCCAGTTTCCTATGGAGGGGTCAGAGTAGTAGCTGTTGATTTCGTGGGACATTTGGCAGAAAAATGCCCTTTTTTCCCACAAGACCAACATTCTACATTGCTGTAGTCTCTATCCCCTGATTGTCGACAGTTTCCCCCTCTCCCCCTCCCCCTTCCTCTTCTGGGCTGCATAGGGGCCAAATTAACCCTTTTTTTTGACATGGCTTCTAGTTCAGCACCCCTGGCTATTTCTTTCAAATCAACCCATTGCATATTGCGCCATTCTGGGCGACTAGTAAGCACAGCAGTCTGTACTGTAGGTCTAAGGCCATTCATGAAACACTGCAACAATAATCGGCGATCTTTATCATCATTATGCTCATACCCAAAATCTAACCATGTTTGTTCTAACACAGAGGCATATTCTGAGACTGACTGCGTTTTGTCCTGCACTACAGTCTGTAACAGATCTTGTTTCTTATCCTGTTCTGCACGAGCCCAGTGCAGCAACCTCTGTACAAATTCTCGTCCTGAATCTGTTGTGTTCTTAATAGCAGGTTCCTGCCCTGGCATCATTTGAGTAATTTCCATGAGTAAGGGGTCGCTCCCTTTCTGTAAAATGACTGAAACAAGATCATCCCACGTGGCCCGATATGCCTCTTGGACACCCTGAAGGCGCGTTCTAAATGTAAGGGGGGTTTTTCGGGGATCGGGGAGTTGAGTAGCAAGGGCAATAAGCTCACTAGGGGACCAGGGCCGATATGTTTCTATTGGCCATACCTGAGGGTGATGGTGTACTGGTTGGTTATTCCCATCCACTCCCGGGGGTGTAAACTGTACATGACTTGTGGTCCTCATTGGGAACAGAGGCACCTTGTGCATTATTTCTGGGCGTGGGGACCCACAAGACAAACAATAGTTAGCCCCAGGGGAGTTCTGTTGACCACAAGACCTGCATGCCCATCCCTTTGATCCTGTATAAGGTGGGGGTGCCGAAGGGGTTGTAGGTTTTACATTCAGTATAGGGACTTCAAGAGTTTCAGGGTTTTTAATACTATCATAGATTTGATAGACAGTACCATGCTTGGTTTCTTCTGATTTATGCTCACTCATAGAGAGACGCTTGGCTACATCTAACCACATCCTAGCCTGTTCAAACTTGTTCTTATCTTTCAGCCATCCTTCCCAGTTGCAAATACACTTCTCCCATTCCCCCTCTTCTAGATTACCCCACTTGCCCATACCAAATTTCTTCAGTATAACTTCACATCCATCTACTGCTTCCTTTCCTTTCAGCCTCTCCACTATCTCACATGCTGGAACTGGGACAATGGCCGTTGAGTTAGTGAATTCCTTACTGTTACCAGTCCCCATGACTGCAACACCTGTGCCTGTGCCTGAGTTAACCGTAGAACTCCTTTTAGCACAGCTTGAGTCTCTCAGACTCTCAATTTAATCCTGTCCCAGTCTCCTTCAGGACTCGCAAGACGGATTCTAAGGAAGCACTAACACCGGTTGTCCAGCCCTGTGAGCTAGAGAGATTCTGACACACAACCAAATGAACAGCAATATAAACCCTACTACACCAAAAACAATTGTAACAATCTCTATGGGTTCATATAACATTTCCTGAGGTAATCTGTAATTATTCAATAGCCGCCTCTGCAGCTTCTCAGTCAACTGAATCAATTCCTGGACAAAAGAAGGATGTCACCCAGGTGGGGGCGTAGTGATGTGTATTTACTACCCAGTTCAAAAGCTTTCCTTCAACTCCCTGTAATGGCACTGCATGACAATTATATCTACAGTAAGTTTTACTTCTTATACTGTATATTTCCTGGTCTGGGTAAATAGGCTGAGCAAAAACTTCAACTACTATGATTTTTCCCCTCTTGAGTTCACACAAAACAGAACACAGACACTGAGGACAATGATTCTGATTCATCAACACAACTTTACAATACGTCAGTTACACAATCCACACTTCCACAGTCGCTGGTATTAATACTCCTGCTGTATTCAGGTCAAAGCTGCATTCAGCACCTCTTTCAAGAGAGTACCCTTATCAATTTACAGGAGAGATTCAATACCCTCAGAGTACTACCTTACCATGAAGGATTCCTCTGTTATGGACAATTATACTTCCCTGATCCTGATAAGGACCGATTTTTCTCTTCACCACATGTAAAGGAACACACCTAACGGGATCCCTTATCAATCAGAGACCGTAGTCCCTTATTAGTCACTCAAAGATCAATCAGTCCCACATTCAAGGATCCTCATAGTTTACAACCGCATCAGTCCAGACATAACAATCACATAGACAATGGAGACAACATATAACAATCCTCCGACTCCTGAAATATACAGGTAGAACTGCGGAGGTTCCTGTCCAGAATCGTTGGGCAAGGTTGGTTACTTGTCACTTCATTCAATTTTCATTCATCCATCATTCAATGCAATTATACATCTAAAGACACATTGATACATAGAACAGAGAAAAAAATAATTCAAACACTGGCAAAGGTTCAACAGAAATTGTCTTGTTAGGACCACCAATTACCCGTCCCAGAGCCCTCTAGGTAACACTGAATTATTTGTAACACAATGGGTTACTCACCGCGGTTTTATTCAGTGGTCCCCAGAGAGATCCTTGTAGTCGGGTCCAAAGAAGGTCCAGTTTGACAATTCCCAGGTTTCAGGCACCATGTAATGTCGTGGAAACCTCGCTATACAAAAAAAGCTATAGGAGAAAGACAAATGGTCTCACACGTTTGCCAGTGTTAACTAAAACAAGTTGGTCGATCGATCGGAGAACAAGGACACACACACAGCCAATTGTGTCAGTGTGCTAGGCTTTGTCTGGCTCTCAGATGCCCAAGACACTAGTTTTATTACTATCACAAAGAAAGGGGCATGACTTAATAGATTACCTTAAATGGGTATATAGGTTGAAAATAACAAAATCATAAATCATGGATCCTGCTGCATTCCTAAAAATCTAGTTCTGTCCAGTTTTCTGGACTTTCATTAACAAAGACATTTGAGACAAAAGCATCCTTATAACAAAGAGTACACCCTGTGTTATTGCTTTTATGAATAACACTTATGAAGCTAATATAAAAGTACAAAATTATCAAAGATATATAGATATATAAATTGCTTAAATGATAATCAAACTTAATATAAAATATTAACCATAACATAGGCTACCTAGACCAAAATTTATATCACAAGACACTCCGAGGGATACCATTCTCAGGATACATTTCTATAAAACGAAAGAAAAACTATTTGAATACCTAAGACTTCACAAGAGTCTTCCTTCACCCTACAAGAATTTAAAGATTTTTTCGGATTTATCTAAAGAAATCATTCTACAGAGGAGAAGTCTCAATAGTATCACTCAACTACTTAGACAGAACAACATATCATATAGATGGGGATTTCCTACAAAGATGCTAATCCATCATCAAGGAAAGACTTTGTCTATCATCTCTGCGAAAGAAGGCGAGAAGATGCTAAAGGATCTTGGACTCGTTACAACTTGATTTATTATTTCTTCTCTAGGCTCATCAATTTAGTTGGACAATATTTATGGTCCACCACCTGGATTTGAAGAACACTTCATTATCACTGGATTTGGATATCCACTCATAAAAGAGGTTGGAGTAAGACATTGGCTGTTGAACTTTACCCCCATCAGGAGTGATTCTTGAAATGGGTTTCATTTCATTTCCATATCAAGATCCTCCAGGAAGACTTTGGGACTTATGTTATACAGTTATGTTTTTCTTGTTTGTATTACTTGTGTTTAACCTTTTTCTTTCCATACAGGAACAAAATAATAGTCAAGTTATATGTTTATATGAATCTAATCTTTGGTTACCCCACACAACATTCGGAATAACCACCTTTTTCAATACTATTGCTAATGACACTTAATCTCTTGACATATAATGTCAGGGGACTAAACAGTCCAAGGAAGAGATTTGCGGTAAGGAAATTCCTGAATGAATCAAAGGCGGATGTTGTAGGTCTCCAAGAGACAAAATTTAAAAAGTCCAAACCGCCTTCATTCAACCATAGAGGTTTTCCCCACAAATATACTTCCTCAAATGAAAAAAAAAAGGCTGGAGTGGCTATTCTAATTAGAGATTCTGTAACCTTTGAACTAATTACTAAGGTATCTGATAATGCAGGTAGGTATTGCATAATAGTGTGCAAAATCAACAACACAATATATACATTTGTTAATGTATACGCACCAAATAGAGGCCAGATACACTTCCTTAATAAGTTGATGACTATTGTCAGAGAAGTTCAGAAGGGGGATTTGATTCTTTTTGGTGATTTTAATATGGTACCAAATGGCATGCTAGATTCAACATCTAAAACAAGATATCTTTTACCTACATTAGATAATTGGCTTGAAGACGAAGAATTGTTTGATATGTTCAGGTGCTTAAATACGAGTTCAAGAGAGTATACGTATTATTCTGACTCCCATAAGACTTTTTCAAGAATAGACTTGGTTCTAACTACATTATTTACAATAAATAAATTTAAATCTGTAAGCATAGGTCAAAGAACCTGGTCTGACCATTCCCCTGTAAATTTTCAGATAGGTTCTGGAAAATTAGATAATAGTGATAGAATATGGATGTGCAATTCGTATTTGCTTAGAAACCCAAAACATACTGCAGTAATTGAAGAAGCCCTTAAAAATTATTTCAAGGAAAATGACACAAACGACATCTCAATTAGCTCTCTTTGGAACGCACTTAAAGCGGTCATAAGAGGGATAATGATACAAATTAACAGTAAAGATAAAAAGCAAAAATTGAAGAAATTCAAAGAAATTTCAGACAAAATTAGGGAAGCTGAACACATACAAATAATAAACCCATCAGATGCAAATCACTCCCACATTCTGAATCTGAGAATAGAACTAAATTCTTTACTAACCCAAGAGTACAACAAATTGACGTTAATAAACAAAACAAATTTTTACCATTCTAATAATAGACCCACAAAATTAATGATGAAAAGAATTAGGCAACAAAGAGTTAAAAGTAGAATACCAGAAATTAAAAATAAAGACAGTATCCTTTGTAAACATCCTAAAGATATTGCAAATTCCTTCGCCAGATACTACCACGATTTATATAACTTGAAAGATAACGATAACCTAATACAACCCACTGAAAAATCAATAAAGGATTTTCTAGATAAAATTGACCTTCCCAAAATTTCAAATAATGATTTAAAATCTTTAAATAAGCTATACACAAAAGAAGAAGTTTTATTAGTCATCAAACAGCTTAAATTAGAGAAATCACCAGGTCCCGACGGGCTAAATAATGAATATTATAAAACATTTGGAGATATATTATCCCCATATCTGACCAGATTAATTAACTACTTATCTACAGAAGGACATATCCCAAAAGAGATGCTTACAGCTAATATTACTATTATCCCAAAAAATAAAGGTGATCCTCTAGACATGTCAAATTATAGGCCGATATCCTTGATTGACACAGATATGAAGTTAATTTCTAAGCATATTGCAAACCGGCTTCAGAAAATTCTCCCTAATTTGATCCACTTGGATCAGGTGGGGTTTATTAAAGACAGGCAGTCATCTGATGCGACGCGTAAAATTTTGAACCTTGTGGATCTGGTTGAGAAAAATCAGGAGCCTTCTCTGCTCCTTTCATTGAATGCAGAGAAGGCTTTCGATAGGATCCATTTGGGTTACATGATAGCAACCTTGAAAAAATTTGGATTTAATGGTCAGATATTAAAATTAATATTAGAAATTTATTCCCAACCCACTGCAAAAATCTACGTCAATAACTTCCTCTCTAGTAATTTTTCTATAAGCAATGGAACCAGACAGGGCTGCCCACTCTCTCCTTTATTATTTGCCTTAATGATGGAACCCCTAGCTGAAAAAATTAGAGTAAGAGAAAATATAAAAGGTATTTCCACAAATCACAAACAGTATAAAATCACACTATATGCTGACGATGTAATTCTTAGTATAACCGACCCACTAGAGTCACTTAGAAATACAATTAATATTCTGGATGATTTCTCAGCCGTATCATATTATAAAATCAATTATTCTAAGTCCCAAATTTTGGGTTATAACATAGACCCTGATTTAAAAAAAGATTGTATTCAGAAGGAATTTGCCTTCAAGTGGGAAACTGAAAAATTGAAATATTTAGGGATATACATTACAAACCCAACCAAAAAAATTGTATCTATGAACATTACCCCATTATTAAACAACATCCAAAATGAATTGAAAAATTTAAAGATGACTGAACTTTCATGGATGGGAAAGGTCATATCATATAAATCTATTATTTTGCCGAAAATTCTATACCTATTCCGATGTTTAACAACAACAATTCCTAAGCACTGGATCCAGAAACTACAATCTCAGTTATCACTATTCATCTGGCAAAATAAGAAACCTAGAATTTCCCAAAACATTTTATGTAAACATAAGAGGAATGGAGTTCTAGGTTTACCGAATATTTACGCTTATTATTTAACTAGTCTCATTAAACAGACCCAAAATAGTCTAATTACCGAATTTAAAATTAGTTGGGTACATATAGAAAAACATTATAATCGAAACATTCCCAAATCAGATATCATTTTGGCCCAACTTTTAAACACACAAAAAACATTAACTAAATTTCAAACAAGTAAAGCAGAACTATGGGCATGGAAATCCCTATTAAAAACATTGATGAAAGATAATGTACCTTTGGAGGATATTAAATGTTGCCCAATTGAAACAATACAAATTCTGACTCCCAAAATGAACATAATAAAATGGAAACAATACAACATAAACAATTTTCTCGACCTAATAGAAAATAACAAAATCTTGCCCTTCAAAAACATACAAACTAAATTCAACATCCCAAATAAAGAGAAAAAAATTTGGTACCGTATAGAAAATTTTCTTACAAACAAAAAACCTAGATTTCAGCTTCCTAATCCATTAAACCAAATTATTTGGAAAACCAGTAATATATATTCCTTGCTAAATGAAGACTATGAATTTGAGAAAAAGCTAAACCTAAATAATTGGGAGAAAGATTTGCACAAGGAATTCCCTATAAGTACATGGAAACAAGCTCTGGAAACAACTTATGCAACTGCAACCTGTGCTTCTCTTCAGCAGACATATTATAAAGTGTATTCCAGATGGTACTATACCCCTCTAAAGTTGTGCAAGTTTTCTGCTGAAAACTCACCACTATGTTGGAGAGGTTGCGGGAAAAATGGATCCTTTATCCACATTTTCTGGGGATGTCCTTTACTTAAACCCTTATGGAAGAAAGTCAGAGACCTCTTAAAGCAATTGACTACAAAAGATATAAATCTTACTCCAGAATTGGTTATTCTTTCCATAGGGTTAGAAGAATATGAGAAAAAGTATAGATACATTGTCTGTCACATTTTCTTAGTTATTAAGAATTTATTAGCAGCCAACTGGAGAGAAGAAAGAATCCCATCTATTTCAGAAGTTACGGACAGGGTTTGAGCTCATAATTTATATGAGTATAATATTGCGTTAAAAGAAAAAAACTATCAAAGATATAAAATAAGATGGTCTCTTTGGTCCCAGAAATACATGCCAAACCTTGTTTTGAATTAGTTCCTTGACATTATCTAAATAATATAAATGTAATATGTTATTTCCGAATGTGTTTATATACCGTATTTTTCGGACTATAAGACGCACCGGACTATAAGACGCACCCTTGTTTTAGAGGAAGAAAAAATAGAAAAAAATAAAATTAAAGTAAAAGAATGTGGTCATGACACACTGTTATTTTACTGCTGACAGTGTTACTGAGGTAATAATATCCCCAAATTCTGTCCTCATATCCTCCTTTCTGGGTACCTTGTATATATGGCCCCCATCGTGGAATATGTATATTCCCCATCATTATGTGTGTGATCCTCCAATCTGGATTGTGTGTGTGTGTGTGTGTGTCTGTGTGTATATAATGTGTGTGTGTCTGTGTGTAAATAGTTATATAGTGTGTGTGTGTGCGTGTGTGTATGTGTGTGTAAAGATATACATATATATATATATGTATGTATATGTGTTTATGTATATGATCCAACCCCATCCAGGTGTACAGTAATGCCTTTATATATTATTTATTGCCTTACTTTTACTGTTGTGCTGCTCACCATGCTTCAGTTTGGTCCTGGCATTACAAACAAAGTCTCACATATCTGAAGAACCTGCAGTGATGTAATGGAGAGGCGGGCACTGTGTTGTTCTGTGCTGCTCTGGCCCACCCCTCTGCATTACATCACTGTAGGTCCTTGTCAGCTACGGGAGACTGTTTCTAGTGTAAAGGCAGCAGGAGCAAAGTGAAAGTAATTTGAGCCCTCAGCACAGAGACTGCGGCTGTGCTGTGAAGGTATGCCGTGCTCTGGCCCGGACTCTGCAGTGATCTGCACTTCCCCCGGGCCATACATGAGTGCAGCGGCACCCTGCTCCTGCCTCCTACACAGCGGACACACAGTCTCCCCAGCCGCTGCAGGAAGCCAGGGGCTGGAGAACCCACGTGTGACCGCTGTTTACATTAAACAAGTATTCATTAGCTGCTCCTCACACCCGCTGACTGAAGAGAGAGGTGGGCGGGGATCAGCTAATGAATATTCACTGACTTTAAGCAGCGGGCACACGTGGTTTCTCCAGCCGCCGGCATCCTGCAGCAGCGACCCTCCCTGCCTCCTGTGATCCCACTGCATAGCGCTGACTCCCCACAGCTCCCTACCCCGCAGCTTCAGACCATAAGACGCACCCCACACTTTCCTCCCAAATTTGGAGGAAAAAAAGTGCGTCTTATGGTCCGAAAAATACGGTACTGTGCTAAATGAATATGAGTTTATAATCTTGCTTGACTTTGAAACTTAACAAATTGCCTCAACGTCTTCCTCCTTCCCTTTCTCCTCCCCCTTTATATTCCCTAACTCCTTCCATTCCCACTTCCGCTCCAATACACCTTCTGTAATACTACTGTATGTTCTGAGGATTTCGATAGCGTAGGGCAATGACAACAGAGACGAGTTCTTGGTACAAGATGTTATATAATATGTACACACGGTAGATACACAACGGGAATAAACACAGTAAAACAAACACACAAAACACTTTTACGCAACGGAGCGAAGGGGATTCCCGGGGCCACGCACCGGACTCCCCCAGGGAGACCACCAGAGCGAACCCCTGGACAGGGACTGTCCGGCAATCAACCCCGGAAGGCCTAAATGCGCAGCAGCCGGTACACAAGGGGCAAGTGGTATAGTCCAGGAGTGTCTGTACGGGATGATTGTCCAGAGTGGTTACGAACCGGGCAGAGTGCTGATCAAGACGGCAGACGGAGTCCGGGCACAGCTTGACGAAAACCGGGTATGGTCCAGAGTCGGTCGGTAGATTTTCAGGAGAATCCAAGGCAATCAGGAAGTAGAAACAGCAAAGCAGGAGCACACAGCAAGCAGTATACTCAGGCACTGGACTGGGCTGAGAGGCGGCCTTTTAAGCAGCTGGACAGG
This sequence comes from Anomaloglossus baeobatrachus, assembly GCF_048569485.1. Lineage (NCBI taxonomy): Eukaryota > Metazoa > Chordata > Amphibia > Anura > Aromobatidae > Anomaloglossus > Anomaloglossus baeobatrachus. The sequence goes on along the minus strand of NC_134354.1, from coordinate 477,161,661 downwards.
AAGTAGGGCAACAGAACCTTAAACTCCATGTTAACTGAGGGCAAGCTCATTCAAAAGAGAACTGGAAAACCTGGAAACCTGACACCTTCCCATTCACTTTTAGCCTACCCTTTCTTCCCTTCCTCTTCCCTTTCTTTGTTATTTCAACAATATTTTTAAGAATGCATTTTAAATACTTCAATTACCCCCTCCCCTGTTATTGTAAACCCCTTAAAATTTAATAAAGTATACAAAGTTTAATTTATCATAGCATATAGGCACAATCTGACGTATATGACCACCTAAAAGTCTTTTTATTTCAGAAATAAACTACAGTCTTGTTTACCTGAAGTAGCTCCATTACGGTCAACGGTTCATGTCTAGTAATGCAAGACCTGAGACAATGCAGGAGAGCGGCAATGCTGCCATACGTGTCATATGTGAAATTTAGGGTGATCGTCTTATGTCTAGGGTGACACCTCAGCTGGTCAGTATTACTCTATAGGGGACACTTTAGAAAGAGTACTGCCTTGTATACTCAGGAATAACTTTTTTTGTACATTAGTTTTTATAGAGAAGAGGAAGAAGGGCCATGAGGAAGCGGAAGAGAGAATTGATCACCCTTTATGAAGAGGAGAGGTAAGTAAATACTCCATAAACTTATACCAGAAATCCATTGAGAACAGTACAAGTCACCATTACACATAGTATATAGCATTTACAGCAAAACAAACTATATCAGATTCCCTATGGAGAAAACACATAGAATAAAAGGGTTGGATTGTTGGAAAGAAAATGCTGACAATCAGTTTTTGAACATATGTGCAGCCATAGTATGGCCGTGTGTATGAGGCCTAATACTAATACACTGTGTGCAGAATTATTAGGCAAATGAGTATTTTGATCACATGATAATTTTTATACATGTTGTCCTACTCCAAGCTGTATAGGCTTAATTATTAGGCAACTTCCTTTCCTTTGGAAAAATGGGTCAGAAGAGAGATTTGACGGGCTCTGAAAAGTCTAAAATTGTGAGATGTCTTGCAGAGGGATGCAGCAGTCTTGAAATTGCCAAACGTTTGAAGCGTGATCACCGAACAATCAAGCGTTTCACGGAAAATAGCCAACAGGTTTGCAAGAAGCGTGTTGGGCAAAAAAGGCGCAAAATAACTGCCCATGAATTGAGGAAAATCAAGCATGAAGCTGCTAAGATGCCATTTGCCACCAGTTTGGCCATATTTCAGAGCTGCAACGTTGCTGAAGTATCAAAAAGCACAAGGTTTGCCATACCCAGGGACATGGCCAAGGTAAGAAAGGCTGAAAAACGACCGCCTTTGAACAAGAAACGTAAGATAAAACGTCAAGACTGGGCCAAGAAATATCTTAAGACTGATTTTTCAAACGTTTTATTGACTGATGAAATGAGAGTGACTCTTCATAGGCCAGATGGATGGGCCAGAGGCTGGATCAGTAAAGGGCAGAGAACGCCACTCTGACTCAGACGCCAGCAAGGTGGAGGTGGGGTACTGGTATGGGCTTGTATCATCAAAGATGAACTTGTGGGACCGTTTCAGGTTGAGGATGGAGTGAAGCTCAACTCCCAGACCTACTGCCAGTTTCTGGAAGACAACTTCTTTAAGCAGTGGTACACGAAGAGGTCGGTTTGGTTCAAGAAAAACATGATTTTCATGCAGGACAATGCTCTATCACATGCATCCAACTACTCCACAGCGTGGCTGGCCAGTAAAGGTCTAAAAGATGAAGAAATAATGACATGGCCCCCTTGTTCACCTGATCTGAACCCCATAGAGAACCTGTGGTCCCTCATAAAATGTGAGATCTAGAGAAAGGGAAAACAGTACACCTCTCGGAACAGTGTCTGGGAGGCTGTGGTGGCTGCTGCACGCAATGTTGATCGTAAACAGATGAAGCAACTGACAGAATCTATGGATGGTAGGCTGTTGAGTGTCATCATAAAGAAAGGTGGCTATATTGGTCACTAATCTTTTGGGGGGTTTGTTTTTGCATGTCACAAATGTTTAATTCTAAATTTTGTGCAGTTATATTGCTTTACCTGGTGAATATAAACAAGTGAGATAGGAATATATTTGGTTTTTATTAAGTTGCCTAATAATTCTGCACAGTAATAGTTACCTGCACAAACTGATATCCTCCTAAGATAGCCACATAGTTGTTGATCAATAATAAAAAAAAATCCTCTAAAATACAACTTGCCTATTAATTCTGCACACAGTGTATACGGGACTACTTCACATGTGACTCCATGTATATAATTTACTTTATTAAGTCCCTCTACAGTCTTGGATATGTTGGGGAGACCATCCAGCATTTCCGAGACTGCATAAGCCAGCATAAATATATCATAAGGTGTAAACCTACTTTACTTCCCATCCCAGCTCACTTCATTAAAGAGGGTCACTCGATCGCACAATTAACATATCCGATCATAGAACACATTCCAGTTTTTACGGGGGGACAGGCTGATTAGGATAAGGTGGTGTATATCCCAATCGCTAGTAGGGGTCCACCATGCTCCAGATGACAAAGGAGCTGCTAGCAACCCGAAGGTTAGGCGGAGAATACAGAACTGGGTGGCTCTGAAATAAGAAATAATAGAGGCCTGATCCAAGTTAAATACCACTTGGATCAGTGTCACAGGGTCCACTCTTCAGCCTAGGAATTCCCTGTTAACGCCACAGGGGTCCTGGGGTACACTGCCCGTGCATGTAGGGGGCACAACCAGACAGGTGGCGCAGCAGCCGTAGCCCAGTTAACTCCACTGGGCTGCACTAGCAGGACTGTAGGAGATGGAATCCCGGCGCCTGACCCTAACGTGCTGAGGCACGGGTGTCTTGGCATGACAAGCAACGGATGCCTAACCCTGCCTACCGCTTCCAATCTAAGGCTTATGCCACGATGAGGCTCTAACATGGAGGTGTGCTCTGTCTGAGCAAATGTGAAGACTGCGCACCTTCATGTTGTCTCCAGCCCCTTTTATAACCTAGGTCCGCCCCAAACCCAGGGTGGACCACAATAGCACCTCCAGGGGCCAATAGCGGAGTGCCACATCTTCAGTGACATCACCAGCGACCTATCTGGAACTGCCACGTCACTGATGACCTCATGGCAGCCATGCCCCAAACACCTCACCAGTCATCGTCTGACGACCAATGGTGGGGTGCCAGGTCATAGGGGCGGGCCTCCACGAGCCAGTCCGGAGTGGCCACATCATCAGGACATCTGATGCTTTCCGGCCTATCAGGGCCTGCCACCTCATGGACATGCCCAGTGAGGATCTTACCGGACCTAGCCTCTGATGCACTAAGTGCCTGAGCATGCTCAGTAGCTTGAACAACAGTGTCAGGAATCAGACTATCTGAGCATGCTCCGAAGGCACAACACAGAACTTAGACACGGAACAATGTCCAAGTACCTGTGCAAAGAGGCTTTTTGCACTAAGTGTTGGAGCATGCTCAGTGGCCTGAACTGAGGACTTGGCCTCAGGAATGGCACAATCAGGCTGAGCATGCTCACTAGGCGAAACACTGGACTTAGGCTCTGACTGGAGTAAATCGGCATACGCATGCGCACTAGCCGCCTCTCCACACTTAGACGTGAAGGAGAATGCAGCCAGCTGGACGACCCGAGGCATGGTTAAAAACGGCGGCAGGCGCCTGGGCATAACAGGAGCCGCAGCAGGCTGCTTGCGGTTACGGCGCCGCCAATTTGTAACACCAGTATTGAGAAGAGGTTGTAATAAAATTTAAAACTTAAAGGAATGTGAATCATATTGGATAAATACCTTCAAAACACTGGAACCTCTAGGATTGAATAGAGAATATGAAATGTTCAACTAATCTGTATAATCTTTCTAGTCGGTTCTCCTCTTCCTCTTGTGTATATATATTTGCAAATTAATAAGTGAGAGATATTTCCATACAGAACATCATAGATCTCTAGACAAACTGAATAATTGCATATCTTTTTCACTGTATATTCTCAAATCCTTGATGGTCCATTTTTGATTTTCAGATGTCCATGTTTATCCTTCCCTTAGCACCTCCGCCAGCACACAAGAGCCTGTGCCCAGTCCTTTTGTTTCCATACACTTCCACCTTCTTGGCATTTCACATACAAGTGCACAAGTGCGGTATATCAGCAGCTATGCGCTCCAAAATGCATTTCACCAATGTCAAAATGGCGCTGGCGAGTGTGCACTTGACCCCACAGAGGACATAGATAGTATATCTGGATATGCATGTGCAGCACCCCCCCCGCACAATGCTTCTCCTGTTCTACCAACAGGAAGCAGAAAGCATTTGCACAGGAAGCTCAGTCACCTTTTCTATAATACGGTGCCTCAACGATGCACACTGCACCCTGCATCCTTCCAGCCCATCGGCTGTATCTCACAGGTATTTATCTGGTCCCTTCATCTCCATTCACATGACAGTATTTCTCGACATACGCTGCTGTATTTTGTATTTATTTGATAACCTCACTGCCTGCATTATTTCACAGGAGTCCCCTTTTGTATGTTTGGGCATTTTGCCCCCTAGTCTCACATTGGGCAGCCATATGTTACGATAGTCTTACATTATCACTTCTCTAGGTGTATTATCTTAAGGCCCCGTCACACTAAGCAACATCGCTAGCAACATCGCTGCTAACGAACAACTTTTGTGACGTTGCTAGCTATGTTGCTGTGTGTGACATCCAGCAACAACCTGGCCCCTGCTGTGAGGTCGTTGGTTGTTGCTGAATGTCCTGGGCCATTTTTTAGTTGTTGCTGTCCCGCTGTGAAGCACAGATCGCTGTGTGTGACAGCGAGACAGCAACAACTAAATGTGCAGGCAGCAGGAGCCGGCTTCTGCGGAGGCTGGTAACCACAGTAAACATCGGGTAACCAAGAAGCCCTGTCCTTGGTTACCCGAAATTTACCTTTGTTACCAGCCTCCGCCGCTCTCACTGTCAGTGCCGGCTCCTGCTCTGTGCACATGTAGCTGCAGGACACATCGGGTTAATTAACCCGATGTGTGCTGTAGCTAGGAGAGCAGGGAGCCAGCGCTAAGCATTGTGCGCTGCTCCCTGCTCTGTGCACATTTAGCTGCAGCACACATCGGGTAATTAACCCGATGTGTGCTGTAACTAGGAGAGCAGGGAGCCAGCGCTCAGTGTGCGCTGCTCCCTGCTCTCTGCACATGTAGCTCCGTGCGCTGGTAACCAAGGTAAATATCGGGTTGGTTACCCGATATTTACCTTAGTTACCAAGCGCAGCATCTTCCATGCGGCGCTGGGAGCTGGTCACTGGTTGCTGGTGAGCTCACCAGCAACTCGTGTAGCGACGCTCCAGCGATCCCTGCCAGGTCAGGTTGCTGGTGGGATCGCTGGAGCGTCGCAGTGTGACATCTCACCAGCAACCTCCTAGCAACTTACCAGCGATCCCTATCGTTGTTGGGATCGCTGGTAAGTTGCTTAGTGTGACTGGACCTTTACACATTTGCCATTATCTCATCCTGACGGACGTTCCAATAACCTTTTCTCTACACCACACCATTTGGGTAAGGACTTTAATATATATCCAATCCATATACGCCGACATACATATACTTGCACCCTTATAATACGAGATAATTGCTACCACATAGACATTCTATACTAGTGTATTATGGATATCCTGATACTTCTATGCATTATACTATGTACCTATAATTAATGACATACTGCTCATATTGATGTTCCTTACATTGTAGATGTGCATTGATTATCAAATATGGCTGTATAAGCTAACAATCTGACTGCTTGTTAAAGCCCTTTAGGTATGATGCATCCATAATGTCTATTTGATCGCCGTATATGTGTGTAAATAACACTGACATCTTTGTCCTTGAATATCACAATTTTATCATGATGATGGTGTACTCGAATGTCACAAATTAATCATTTTGTGCTGGATGTTCTTGTCCTTTCTTATCCACATGATTTTTCTTACCTTCTTTATAGTATATACTTGTTATTTGTATTAATTTTGTTACATTATTCATGAGTCTGGTAATTGTATTAATGTTTGGTAATAGAAAGATAAAAATCCTTGAAAAACACTCGTGTAGAGCCGAAACGTCAGATTTGTGCTTGCGAAAATACAGCCAGTGTTATATAACAAAATCATTCAAGAGTATTTCCCTACTCCATCTGTGTCAGAGAGCCAAAGTCTATGTATAGACAACAGCAGTAGAGCAGTTCATTTAATTGAACTTATTAAATGCTGGTCAGATGTATAGTCCCTTGTAGCATTCTAAAAAACATAAGGAGATATGTGTTGTCCTCCATCCTGTACTAATGTCATCTATCTTGTGCCTTTTCCTGGTATAATCTGCTCCTTCTTGAGTCCTTTCTGGTAAAAATGTCTCCATCCTTGGCCTCTTCTGAAAATAATGTCCTCCATCTTGGTCCTCTTACAGCAATAATGGCCAATATCCTGTGTAAGAATGTTTTCCCTCCTGGGCTCCTTCTTGTAATAATGTCCAGCATCCTGGGTTGGTTCATGGTATAATGTCCCCCATCTTCTTACAATGTCCCCCTCCAGTTCCCTCCAAGTAAAAATGTCCCCCTCTTTGACCCATGCTGTAATATTGTTCCTTGTTCTGCTGCTGTTCTTTAACAGATTTAAAAAAGAAACAAGCAATTCTTCTTACTTTCCTCACCTGCCACACAGGCCTTATCACCTTGAGAAATAGTGATCGTTACGTCCATGTCATAATAACTGAATGATAAAAGTCTGTAAATGTACAACAGTTAAACTAAAGTTAATTATAGAGGCAATATGGCAGCTTGATAAAATGATAAGAATAAGGATGACAACTATATACAGTGGGTATAGAAACTATTCAGACCCCTTTAAATTTTTCACTCTTTGTTGCATTGCAGCCAATTGGTAAATTCAAAAAAAATTTTTTTTTTCTCATTAATGGAAACTCTGCACCCCATCTTGACAGAAAAAAAGCAAATGTAAAAAATGTTTGCAAATTTATTAAACAAGAAAAACTGAAATATCACATGGTCATAAGTAATCAGACACTCAAATTTAAGTCACATGCTGTCCATTTCCTTGTGATTCTCCTGGAGATGGTTCTACTCCTTCATTGGAGTCCAGCTGTGTTTAATTTAATTTATAAGACTTGATTTGGAAAGCCACACACCTGTCTATATAAGACCTCACAGCTCGCAGTGCATGTCAGACCAAATGAGAATCATGAGGTCAAAGGAATTGCCCAAGGAGCTCAGAGGCAGAATTGTGGCATGTCACAGATCTGGGCAAGGTTAGAAAAGAATTTTCGCAGTACTCAAAGCTCCTTAGAGCACAGTGGCCTCCATAATCCTTAAATGGAAGAAGTTTAGGACCACCAGAACTCTTCCTAGACCTGGCCGTCCAGCCAAACTGAGCAATCATGGGAAAAGAGCCTTGGTGAGAGAGGTAAAGAAGAACCCCAAGATCACTGTGGCTGAGCTCCAGACATGCAGTGGAGAGATGGGAGAAAGTTCCACAAAGTCAACTATCACTGCATCCCTCCACCAGTCAGCCCTTTATGGCAGAGTGGCCTGCTGTTAGCCTCTCCTCAGTGTAAGACATATGAAAGCCCGCATAGAGTTTGCAAAAAACACATGAACGACTCCCAGACTATGAGAAATAATATTCTTTTGTCTGATGAGATGAAGATTGATTTTTTTAGTAATAATTCTAAGCGTTATGGTTCGAGAAAACCAGGCAGTGCTTATCACCTGCCCAATAAAATGCCAACAGTGAAGCATAGTGGTGGCAGCATCATGCTATGGGGGTGTTTTTCAGCTGCAGGGACAGGACAACTGGTTGCAATTGAAGTAAAGTTGAATGCTGCCAAGTACAGAGATATCCTGCAAGAAAACCTCTTACAGAGTGCTCTGGACCTCAGACTTGGCCGAAGGTTCAGTTCCAACAAGACAATGACCCCAATCGCACAGCTAAAATAACAAAAAAGTGGCTTCAAAACAACTCTGTGACCATTCTTCACTGGCCCAGTCAGAGCCCTGAGCTGAAGCTAATTGAGTATCTCGGGAGAGACCTGAAAATGGCTGTCCACCAACGTTCACCAAGGAAGACTGGCAGAGGATACCCAAATCCAGATGTAAAAAAAACTTGTTCCACCAAGAAGACTCATGGTTGTACTAGCTTAAAAGGGTGTTTCTACTCAATACTGAGCAAAGGGTCTGAATACTAATGACCATGTGATATTTCAGTTTTTCTTCTTTAATAAGTTTGCAAAAAATTTTTACATTTCCGTTTTTTTTCTGTCAAGATAGGGTGCAGAGTGTACATTAATGAAAAAAATTGACTTTTTTGAATTTACCAAATGGCTGCAATGAAACAAAGAGTGAAAAATTTAAAGGGGTCTGAATACTTTCCATATCCATTGTAGATGGATATAAAAGTAATACATTGTATTTCCTTATAACATTATTGGAATGCGGTTTCCCTTTATATTTACAGTCGCATCATGGCATGTGCCGCAACCCATCAACCAATAGCATTGCAGGATTTCAACTTAAAGAAATAAAAAAAAGTCAGTTGGTGCCAGTCTGTGATTGCTCTAATAGAGATAAGACAGGCTCCTTATTGATCTGAGAAGCGATACTTATTGGATTATTACCCGGTTGTTACCTGTGGATTGAGAGACAGCCTCTATCTGCCGCTCTACAGAGGTGAGTATCATTGTGTGAGGAATAAAATTGCTGATTTATTTCATCCCCGATAGTGACACTTCAATTCTGTATTAGAAAACTGAAATAAACTGGACATAAGTCATAACTCTGATAACTATGAAAAAATATTGAGTATTATGGATGATAATCTGTAATTATTGAGAAATTAGGGAGACTGTGGATGCTTTTCTTGATAGCAACAATATAGAAGGTCATGAATAACAATATTACAGGTAGATAGTTGACCCAGCTTAGGAGTAGGGAAGGAATTTTTTTCCCTAAGGAGAAAATTGGATTCTACTCTGTGGGTTTTTGCCTTCCCCTGGTTTAACACTGCAGAACCGCTGCACTAAAAATAGGCTGAACTAGATGGATATAAGGTCTTCCATTAGTCTTAGAAACTATGTTACTACATTACTATGGAGAACACGGGGTCACAACTTCCACTTCGCAATGGTGGTTACTAAAGTGCTATACAATGGCAAGGTGCCGGACTCCCCACCAAGAATATTAGCAGATGGACAGATAACCTGGCATTTTATCATTCCATTAACATATAATGTTTATATCACACATGTAGTGGAAATATCAAGCTTATTGTACTGGATCATCAGTTAGTATACAGGGAAGTTAAGGGTATATACAGGTGTTTATATGGGGGATCATAGTAGAGTGTTATAATACAATTAGAAAGTTCTTATTTTATCACAGCACACAGGCACAATCTGACGTATATGACCACTTAAAGGTCTTTTTATTTCAGAAATAATCTATAGTTTTGTTTACCTGAAATAGCTCTATTACGGTCAATGGTTCATATCTGGTAATGCAAGACCTGAGACAATGAAGGAGAGCGGCAATGCTGCCATATGTGTCATATATGAAATTTAGGGTGATCTACTTATACATCAGCCGGGCAGTATTACTCTACTAGAAAGAGTCCTGCCTTGTATATTCAGGAATAACATTGTCTGTACATTAGAAGGGAAAGGAAGAGAAGAGGAAGAATGGCCACGAGGAAGCAAAAGAGAGAATTGATCACCCTTTATGAAGCAGAGTGGTAAGTAGATGAGATAACACCACAGCAGTCATCATCCATAAACTTACACCAGTAATCCATAACGTACAGTACAAGTCACCACTACACATAGTATATACCATTTACAGCACAGAACTATATCAGATTCCCTATGGAGAAAGCACATAGAATAAAAGGCTGGATTGTTGGAAAGACAATGCTCACAATCAGCTTTTGACAAATATTTTATTTTCGATGAACCAGATCACTATGTGTGTAGAGAAGTAGCAGCCGCAGCCAGCACTATATGTTCTTGTATACTTTCCACATCAATCTATGCCACTTATGTAGGTCGGCCATTCCCACCCTATATAAATTAGCCTTGTGTTGCACACATAACTTAGTGGAGTTACACCTTTGGCATAGTGTACTGCAGGTGTCATGTTAGCGACTTCAACATTTTAAAGTAATGATCATAAATAATCAGTCAACACAAACTGCTATCAATGTGCATCAGTGATCAAAAGACCCCATGTAATAAAGCACAAGTGTGAATGAGCCCAAAACACATAGAAATCAATGAGAAATTCCCAGTCCGCAGAGATACACAGAGGCAGAAGTACAGGATGGCCCATAGATTGTTATTACAGTTCTTACAGCTCAGAACACGTGTATAGTATGGCTGTGTGTATGAGGCCTAATACTAATATATCTATCTCTTCTATTACAGCTCACTATCCACCGCCCAGGAAGACACCAAGTGGAAGAAGACGGACGAGGACATCCCACAGCCTGAAGAGCGGGAAACTTTCTTCACACTCCTTGGTAAGATTCATTGCACCTTCCAAGGATTCCAGACAAAGTATTAGATTCTATGACTTTTATTTTTATATTAATCTATTTCATGTGTGAAATGTTTCTAGAAAGATGTTGGGAAAGTGTTCTCTATCAGCTATTATATTATTTAACTCCAAATTAAGATATTGATGTGCAGACATTTTCCATGATTTCAAGGTGTTTAATACCAAATTTTTAGTGAAGGCACTTTGATGAATTGCCCCCAATGTTCTTCAGAAAAGCTGCTTTTCATTCTCCAGAATCGGTCACTTTCCTGCTCTGGGGCTTATCACAATATTATGTCTCACAGAGGATTGACAGCATGTTGCTTTACTGTATTTAATGTGAGATTGGTATATTTTAGAAGATGTTGATTAAATAACTCATAGTGAAATAATCTAATTTGTATCATTTTTGTACATGATGAATACATCAAGTGTTTTCTAGCCAGGGACAGCTGCATTAAGATTTCAAACAAGGTATTATTGTAGTGAGGAATAGAAAGACATCCAGATTTGACACCAGACACCATTGCAGTCATCATACTCCATAAACTTACACCAGTAATCCATAGAGAACAGTACAAGTCACCACTGCACATAGTATATATCATTTACAGCACAGAACTATATCAGATTCCCTATTGAGAAAACACATACTGTAAAATAAAAGGTTTGGATTGTTGGTAAGAAAATGCTCACAATCAGTTTTTGAACATATGTGTAGCCATAGTACGGCCGTGTGTATGAGGCCTAATACTAATATATCTCTTCTATCACAGCGCACTGTCCACCACCCAGGAAGACGCCAAACGGAAAAAGACGGACGAGGACATCCCGCAGCCTGAAGAGCAGATAGCTTTCTTCACACTTCTTGGTAAAATTTATTGCACCTTTCAAGGTTTCCAGACACAAAGTATTAGATGATATGACATTTATTTCTAGATTTATCTACTTCATGTGTGAATGTTCTAGAAAGCTGTTGGAAAAGTGTTCTCTCTCAGATTTCATATTATTTAACTCTACATTGTGCAGACTTTTTCCATGTTTTCAGCTTTTAGGTAAAGGCACTGTGGTAAATCACACCCAATGTTCTTCAGAAAAGCTGCTTTTCATTCCCCAGAATCGGTCACTTTCCTGCTCTGGTGTTTATTACAATATAATCTCTCACAGAGGAATGACGGCATGTTGCTTTACTGTATTTTAATGTGAGATTGGTATATTTTAGAAGATTTTGATTAAATAGCTCATAGTGAAATAATCTTATTTCTATCATTTTTCTAGAAGATGTAAATACATCAAGCTTTCTAGCCAGGGACAGCTGCCTTAAGATTTCAGACAAGGTATTATTGTAGTGAGAAATAGAAAGACATCCAGATTTGAGAAGATCCATCATAGTGCGATTAAGTCTTGTGTTGCTGTTATACTGGACAGACAAGGATATACTGAGCATATATATATAAAGTACTGTGTAAATGTATACTGTAAAGCCTCTGCTTCTCATCCCACTAGTATCGCCTCGCCATGGTCTTCACGTACTTCAGAAGAGCAGGACTGCGCACTGCAGAATATAGAACTTACTTCTTTCCATCTCTGAGTTGCTTCTGACATTAAATACATTTACAAAGTCATTCTATCCATGATTGTTGCAACTAAAATAGGTTTTCTTTAATTTATTTAACTTCATTATTTTTCCTTCCAGCCTTTTAGCCAACCAATTTGAAGAGGATGTTCTATATCAACGGGAGACCTACTGCTGGGCCCTTGGAAGGACGTGGACTATGAAGAAGGATCAGTTCCTGCACTTATGTGACGTTCTGTTCACCAGGATTCAGTTTCATGCTTGGGTTGATCGGGCCACTTGTGATCTCGTTAGTAAGATACAACATGAATATTATAAGCTTTTATAATTCTAGATCATGGTGCAAGACCCTGACCATTTGGCATGGAAGAGAGATAGGAACATCCATCATAGCTGGGCAGTTCAGGAGGTTCACAGAGGAACAATGCCCTATCCTGCTCTCTGTCTTAGGGTACGGTTCCACTTGTGAACAAATAATCACTCCGATACACATCCCTAAAAGTGGGACGAGTGTCATGTGTATGGTCTTGCGTATGTGATGCGAGTGGCCGTTTTTTTCTCACCTATCATCTGTATGTTATGCGAGTGTTCTGTGATTGTTTTGCGAATGTCTTTGAGGTTTTCCTCATATGCCTTGCGCATGTCATGTGAGTGTTCGGCAATTTTTTTTTGTCCCCCACCTAAAATGTGTTTGTCATGCGAGTGTCAGGTCACTGTAATGCGTGTGTACATTTTCAATGTGAATGACATCCGTATGACTTGCGTGTCTTCTGCATATGCTATGCGTTTTTCAAATAGATTCCACATATTTGATTTTTGATTGTTCACTGCTATTTTTTGTTAGGATACCCTATATAAAGCCCCCTCTCAGGCTATTTTTGCTGTGTGTACATACCTATTTTCTGAACCTTCACCATCTCTCGACATCACATCAAACTGAGAAGCCTTCTACGTTTATTTGAAAATGTCTGGTGACCATATGTAAATGTCACGTTTGAGTGAGACAGAACATATCCTATATTATAGGTTAATATCCCGACAGTATGGTGGAACTTACCCAACCCAACAGGGTCCGATCAGGCGTCACCGATATTGGGTCATCCCATTACTAGGCAAGTGCCAGGCCATAGGGCACTTTTCACGGATGTATGGGGAACTGAGAAGGCACCCAGATAGGTTTATTAACTATACACGAATGACCATTGCCAAGTTTGATTTGTTTTTGGTGGAGATGCGTCCGGGGATCCCCTTCCAAAATACACGTTTCCGAAAAAGCATCTCTGCGGAGGAGCGTCTCCTGATAACCCTGCGGTTAGTGTCATAAAATTCTTGCTTTGCTGATCACTCTTTTTGAAAATCAGTTGATTGCACATACAAATTTTTTGATCATTGCTAATGTAAGGTATATTTTTAGTTTGAGACAGTCACATCTGGAAAGGTGTTCTATCCTACCAATCCATAGCTAAGTAGCGTTGACAGCATATGTTGACAGACTTACACATGGTTCATATGATTATAAATAGTGTGTTCTCAAACAATGAAGGAAAAACATATAAGGTATAGGCATCAGGGTGGGCCATCTTTATTAAGACAAAATTTGAGACATGAGCTGCCTTAGAAGTTGCTTATCCCTTTATTTTGCAAAATTAATGCTATGAACATGTATCCTCATGCTGCCAGTATGTGTGTACACAATTGTGTAGGAGCTATTGTATTGTGTGGACTATGGATGCTTTAAGCTCCTTTCCAGACCATTATATAAGAACCTGTTTCCCTATGCCACAGGGCACTGTTAATGAGCCACGTTCATGGGCAAGAGTTGCCAACATTCAAAGATGAGCCACTTCCGGTACAGCTGGGTTGTTTGTTTTATTTTTTTTATCACGTAATCCTGGCCCTAGTCAACTACACTAGTCATGGCTCTATCTTATGGCTTGCCTTTGTCTGTATTCAAGCAATTCTTTTCAACCCTTTTCCTTTGTACTGTTAAAGAAATACACACTTGATGAAAGATGACTGGTCACACAAAATAGAAATATGAATCATGGATGCTTTCATTAACTTTGGCCTGAACCTTTTTCTAACTTTGAATATAATAATAATTTTATTCATTTATATAGCGCTATTAATTCCACAGCGCTTTACATACATCAGCAATACTGTCCCCATTGGGTCTCACAATCTAAGGTCCCTATCAGTATATTTTTGAATTGTGGGAGGAAACCGGAGAACCCAGAGGAAACCCACGCAAACACGGGGAGAACATACAAACTACTTGCAGATGGTGTCCTTGGTGGGATTTGAACCGAGGACCCCAGCGCTGCAAGACTGCAGTGCTAACCACTGAGCCACCGTGCCGCCCAATGTCAACATTCTTTTTTCAGATTCCTGACCACTGGATTATCATATGCAGCTTTGCATCTGGAATTCCTTTTGGGCAAAACAACAATCTCAAGAATTGTGAAACTCACATGCTTACAAATATGGGAGCGATTACAGCCAAAGGTGATGCCTGTGCCCACAGCCAATGATTGGATTGAAATATCCCAAGGAATTTATGAGATTACTGGTTTTCCAAACTGTTTGGGAGCTGTGAAGAAGCCGCTGATCTCAGGATCTCAATTCTATAATTTCAAACAGTACTTTTTGTTAGTTCTTTTTGCTGTTGCAGATAGGAACTACTTGTTTCGAATTGTAGACACTGGGCCATTTGGAAAAACTGGAGATTCTAGAATCTTCAATTCTTCCTTAATGCCTTAATTGGTCGACGACTTAAGGACAACCAACTTGCCATCCCACCCCTACGGAGTTTGCCGGGAACCAGTGGTCAACCTGTTCCATATGTAATGGTTGGTGATGAGGCATTTCAGCTAACCACACATGTCATGAGGCCTTTTCCCCGCCGAGCTCTCAATCACCAGCGTAGAGCATTTAACTTCAGACTCAGCAGGGCCAAAAGGCTGGTTGAGTGTGCCTTTGGGATTCTAACAGCTAAATGGAGGGTTTTTCACTCACCCATACAATTAAGTCCCGAAAATGTAAATTATGTCACGCAGGCATGTGTGATTCTACATAATTTCACCAGAATACATGATAAACCGCTGTGTTGGAATTCTGGTGATGGGGACACATGCCAAATGTGCAAGCCCAGACACAGAATGTGAGATGCCGGGAACCCTCAGGCATTTGAGTACGGGCCTTATTTGAAAATTATTTTGTTTCCACAGAGGGAGTATTACATGGCCCAACAAGTAATGTTCTATAATGTTGTAATACTCTCAGTTCAAGCATGTTTCTATATTATTATTATGTTTTCATGTTTATTCAACTTACTTTAACAAAACATGTCTGTAGAAAATTAAAAACACATTGAACTGTTTCATTTTTTGCTTTATTGAACAAATAATAATATCCAACAAACTATAGGAAAAAAAGTTGACTAAGTCAACACCATAAGTCATCACCAGCCTATTTTGCAACTTTTGTTTTAGTGTCACAAAAGTAACAATGCTACATGAAAGAAAAGAAACTAAAAAGTGGAATATGTATGAGGGGATGTGGAAGTGGAGCTGTAGGTGGTATTTTGTTGGCCTTGTGAGTAAAGATTGGCCATATGAGATGCCAATGTACCAGAGTTTCTATTCTGGCTTAACCCCTTCACGACCATGGACGGATATATCCGTCATGGATCGTGTCCCGGTAAGCCCCGTCCCCTGCCGCGGGCAGGCGGCGTGGATCGGCACACATATCAGCTGTTTTCAACAGCTGACATGTGTGCCTACATGTTCCGAGTGGAATCGCATTCCACCCGGAACATTAACCCCTTAGATCTCGCTGCCAAAGTCTGGCAGCGAGATCTATATGCGCGCGGCCATCTTTTTTACTTACCGCCGCCCCCTCCGGACGTCACGTGAGTGATCACGTGACGTTCGGTGGTTGCCATCGTAGCACAGGGTCATGTGATGACGCCTGGTGCTACGAAGTTTCACTTTCATTCTTCCTCGGCACGGAGCAGAGGAAGAAAGAAAGTGACTATTTCTGCTGTTTACAGCGGTATAGCTGTGATCAGCAGATAGCGATCAGCAATCGGATTGCTGATCGCTATAGCCCCCTAGGGGGACTAGTAAAATAAAATAAAAAAAGTACAAAAAAAGTTTTAAAAAATTAAAAAAAAAACAAAAAACCTAAAAGTTCAAATCACCCCCCTTTCCCCCCATTGAAAATTAAAGGGTTAAAAAATAAATAAATATACACATATTTGGTATCGCCGCGTTCAGAAATGCCCGATCTATCAAAATATAAAATCAATGAATCTGATTGGTAAACGGCGTAGTGGCAAAAAAATTCCAAACGCCAAAATTACGTTTTTTGGTCGCCGCAAGTTTTACGCAAAATGTAATAACAGGCGATTAAAACGTAGCATCTGCGCAAAAATGCTACCATTAGAAACATCAGCTCGAGACGCAAAAAATAAGCCGTCACTGAGCCATAGATCCCAAAAAATAAGAACGCTACGTGTTTCGGACAATGGCGCAAAACGTGCGCCACTTTTATTGGACAAACTTGTGAATTTTTTTTAACCCCTTAGATACAAGTAAACCTATACATGTTTGGTGTCTACAAACTCGCACCGACCTCAGGTATCATACCCACACATCAGTTTTACCATATAGTGAACACCGTGAATAAAACATCCCAAAAACTATTGTGCCATCACACTTTTTTTGCAATTTTTCCACACTTGGAATTTTTTTGTTGCTTTCCAGTACACCATATGGTAAAACTTATGGTTTCATTTAAAAGTACAACTTGTCCCGCAAAAAACAAGCCCTCATATGGCAAGATTGACGGAAAAATAAAAAAGTTACGGCTCTCGGAAGAAGGGGAGCAAAAAACAAAAACGCAAAAACGGAAAGTGCCCCGGGGCTGAAGGGGTTAAAGGATTATTTTATGTTTGCACAACCGCCGCAATCATAGACCAGTTCTGACATTGGACAGCTGGTCTTTAAATAGATTGTGCTTCTTACCAGACCTCACCGCGTCTGAGGAAGACATACGAAACGGACATTAAGGGGGTCCCGTGGCAGCTATGTAAGACATCTTACCCTTGGCAAATTTAACTTGTGATTGTTCTTTTTAGCAGTAGGAAATAGAGATAGGGATTTAACCCTTTATTGGCTTTATACATTTGTCCTGCTGGTATTAGAATAATTATTGTGCATTCTTGGAGACTCCTGAAGGAATATTTCAATCTATGACAGGTCTAGTGAACTCACCCTGATCCTGCTGCTATTCGTTTAATCCTTATGCACTTTAGCTAAGGAGTGTCACAATATGAGGGTTTGTGCAATTAAAAATATGTATTGACGGTAAAGAATGTTCATAAAGTGATTATCACTGTTCCATTAAATTATTTACTAATTGGTCCCTAGATTTACTCCCATACATAGAATATTTTTGCATATATTTTTATACATAACGAATTTATGGACATATTGTCCTGTATCTCATTAGTAAGCACTGGCACTTTATTGATTGAATTGTGCGTATAAATCTTAGAGACCAATGATGTACTATGGATAAAGAACATTAATGAAAATAAGAGGAGTCTGTAAAGTTAATTTTGTGTTGCTGAACAATCAGGAGACCAACTATACTTATAACTATATGGGGTTTTATGAATTAATGTATGAAATGTGCATTAACCTTTTTGTACGCTGTCATTAATTTTGTATTTATGTCTGCCCGGGAATTTGCATTATTATTTTTTCTTTGTGAAATTTGAATATTGTTATATGTAATTTGTGTGTAATAAAGATTTTTAATTTTATCTTTGTTTGGGTCAATTGATTTTGGAGCATTTATGTCTTGATGACCCTTGTAAATTGATCAAGTGTTGTTGGAGATTTATATCTTGGTTTAGCAGGTATGTGGACATCCAGTGTTCAAAATAGGTTGTTATTAGAATTGATTGATCAAAATGACAGGTTTTGAAAACAGGCATAATTTACGAAGATCCTTACTCTGTACTATGACATACGTTGGGTACGGGCACTGACATACGGTGAGCGATGAGGCATCTCTCTTTGCCCTGTCTGAATATCCTTGGTCCATGGTGTCCCAAAGTTCGGGCAGCTCATGAACAAGACCAATCAGCAACTCCACATTCAGAGAGCGTGATATGATGCCAAACTCCGTGGAGGTGTGAAGCAAGATTCTTTGTTTTCATGACTGCAATTACATCAGTTTACTGACTCAGGTCCCAATGACAACTTTGTGTTTTTTGTTTTTTTTTCTTTAACTTGATTACGAAGAACACTGAATGTGGTTAAAAATCGTATGCCGAAATGTGCTATGCGTATGACATGCATATGACATGCGTATGACATCCGTATGCTACTGTATGATGTGCGCATAAAAATCGCAACCATTGACTTGCATTGGGAATTCAGAGGCGATGTACGCAGCAAAACACAGCTTGCTGTGATATCTCTGACAGCACGATTCGAGATGAGGAAAAATATGCAGAAGGACACTGCTTGATTGATTAATACTGGTGCGAGTGCAATCTGATATTTTATCGGATTGCACTCATCTGTGCAAATCACAAGTGGAACCAAGGCCTTACACCAATCCATTCCAGAGGGAAGAGGTATCAACAAAATCATACACCTGGTACAAAAGGTTAGTCACTGACTTGTTTCAGGTGGCACATACAGTTAGGTCCAGAAATATTTGGACAGTGACACAAGTTTTGTTATTTTAGCTGTTTACAAAAACATGTTCAGAAAAACAATTATATATATATAATATGGGCTGAAAGTGCACACTCCCAGCTGCAATATGAGAGTTTTCACATCCAAATCGGAGAAAGGGTTTAGGAATCATAGCTCTGTAATGCATAGCCTCCTCTTTTTCAAGGGACCAAAAGTAATTGGACAAGGGACTCTAAGGGCTGCAATTAACTCTGAAGGCGTCTCCCTCGTTAACCTGTAATCAATGAAGTAGTTAAAAGGTCTGGGGTTGATTACAGGTGTGTGGTTTTGCATTTGGAAGCTGTTGCTGTGACCAGACAACATGCGGTCTAAGGAACTCTCAATTGAGGTGAAGCAGAACATCCTGTGGCTGAAAAAAAAGAAAAAATCCATCAGAGAGATAGCAGACATGCTTGGAGTAGCAAAATCAACAGTCGGGTACATTCTGAGAAAAAAGGAATTGACTGGTGAGCTTGTGAACTGAAAAAGGCCTGGGCGTCCACGGATGACAACAGTGGTGGATGATCGCCGCATACTTTCTTTGGTGAAGAAGAACCCGTTCACAACATCAACTGAAGTCCAGAACACTCTCAGTGAAGTAGGTGTATCTGTCTCTAAGTCAACAGTAAAGAGAAGAATCCATGAAAGTAAATACAAAGGGTTCACATCTAGATGCAAACCATTCATCAATTCCAAAAATAGACAGGCCAGAGTTAAATTTGCTGAAAAACACCTCATGAAGCCAGCTCAGTTCTGGAAAAGTATTCTATGGACAGATGAGACATAGATCAACCTGCACCAGAATGATGGGAAGAAAAAAGTTTGGAGAAGAAAGGGAACGGCACATGATCCAAGGCACACCACATCCTCTGTAAAACATGGTGGAGGCAACGTGATGGCATGGGCATGCATGGCTTTCAATGGCACTGGGTCACTTGTGTTTATTGATGACATAACAGCAGACAAGAGTAGCCGGATGAATTCTGAAGTGTACCGGGATATACTTTCAGCCCAGATTCAGCCAAATGCCGCAAAGTTGATTGGACGGCGCTTCATAGTACAGATGGACAATGACCCCAAGCATACAGCCAAAGCTACCCAGGAGTTCATGAGTGCAAAAAAGTGGAACATTCTGCAATGGCCAAGTCAATCACCAGATCTTAACCCAATTGAGCATGCATTTCACTTGCTCAAATCCAGACTTTTTAAGACGGAAAGACCCACAAACAAGCAAGACCTGAAGGCTGCGGCTGTAAAGGCCTGGCAAAGCATTAAGAAGGAGGAAACCCAGCGTTTGGTGATGTCCATGGGTTTCAGACTTAAGGCAGTGATTGCCTCCAAAGGATTTGCAACAAAATATTGAAAATAAAAATATTTTGTTTGGGTTTGGTTTATTTGTCCAATTACTTTTGACCTCCTAAAATGTGGAGTGTTTGTAAAGAAATGTGTACAATTCCTACAATTTCTATCAGATATTTTTGTTCAAACCTTCAAATTAAACGTTACAATCTGCACTTGAATTCTGTTGTAGAGGTTTCATTTCAAATCCAATGTGGTGGCATGCAGAGCCCAACTCGCGAAAATTGTGTCACTGTCCAAATATTTCTGGACCTAACTGTATACTGTAATTCTCTTGTGTTATACAAACAGCAGAAAATTCAGATAATCAGATTATCAAAAAAAGGTAATCTAAAATATAGTTTTTGCAAATGTTGACCCCACACATACGTTAGGATCTGAAAATGTCAAAAGACTCACTGAGCAATATTTTATTGCACTCATTCCAACAACAAAAACAAGGAAGAACCCCCAGAGAAGATGTTGTGTATGTACAGTGCCTTGCGAAATATTCGGCCCCCATGAATTTTTAAACCTTTTCCCACATTTCAGGCTTTAAACATAAAGATAAAAATGTTAATGTTATGGTGAAGAATCAACAACAAGTGGGACACAATTGTGAAGTTGAATGAAATTTATTGCTTATTTTAAACATTTGTAAAAAGTAAATAGCTGAAAAGTGGGGCGTGCAATATTATTCGTCCCCTTTAAGGTAATACTTTGTAGCGCCACCTTTTGCTGCGATTACAGCTGCAAGTCGCTTGGGGTAAGTGTCTATCAGTTTTGCACATCGAGAGAATGAAAATCTTGCCTATTCTTCCTTTGCAAATAGCTCGAGCTGAGTGAGGTTGGATGGAGAACATTTGTGAACAGCAGTTTTCAGCTCTTTCCACAGATTCTTGATTGGATTCAGGTCTGGACTTTGACTTGGACTTTTCTAACACCTGGATATGTTTGTGAACTATTCCATTGTAGATTTTGCTTTATGTTTGGGATCATTGTCTTGTTGGAAGACAAATCTCCGTCCCAGTCTCAGGTCTTTTGCAGACTCCAAAAGGTTTTCTTTAAGAATGGTCCTGTATTTGGCTCCTTTCATCCTCTCATCAATTTTAACAATCTTCCCTGTCCCTACTGAAGAAAAGCAGGCCCAAACCATGATGCTGCCACCACCATGTTTGACAGTGGGGATGGTGTGTTCAGGGTGATGAGCTGTGTTGCTTTTACACCAAACATATTGTGGAAGTGGCACTGAGCTATAGCTTGTTTGTTCAAACGTAATAAGAATATCTGTGTATATAATCAAAATGTAGATGTAGATGCATAATTATCTGTCCGTCTATGTAGCCATCGCATGGACCCATAGCATAATTCAAGGTTGTATAATCATGAAGGAGTTAACCAAAGATGATGAAGCCAAAATGTGAAGCTGTAAAAGTGTTATCAGTAATGTTCACATAGAAGGAATGTACGGGAGGCAGGCAATGTGATATGAAAAATAGGGGAGTGAAAGCACTCCTTCGTTAGCTTCAAGGTTATTCATGCTAACTTACTGTATAATTGGATCTATCAAATTAAACCAGTTCAGTTGATGATGCTGGCTGCAGAGAGAGCATGTCTGTGTGTTCTTTGTCTTATATACATTGATATATATTGGCACTGATAATCAGCTAATACGGCACCGTCTCTGGAAATCCCAAATGAAGACTCCATTAGCAGTCTTCACCAAAAATCTCTACCTTGACAATATCATTTGGCATTGTGCCCAAATAGTTAGATTTTGGCTGACCAGAGCACCTTCTTCCACATGTTTGGTGTGTCTCCCAGGTGGCTTGTGGCAAAATTTAAGCGACACTTTTTATCGATATCTTTGAGAAATGGATTTCTCATTGCCACTCTTTCATAAAGGCCAGATTTGTGCAGTGCACGACTGATTGTTGTCCTATGGACAGACTCTCCCACCTCAGCTGTAGATCTCTGCAGTTCATCCAGAGTGATCATGGGCCTCTTGGCTGCATCTCTGAACAGTTTTCTCCTTGTTTGAGATGAAAGTTTTGATGGACGGCCGGGTCTTGGTAGATTTGCAGTGGTACGATACTCCTTCCATTTCAATATGTTTGCATGCACAGTGCTCCCTGGGATGTTTAAAGTTTTGGAAATCTTTTTGTAACCAAATCCGGCTTTAAACTTCTCCACAACAGTATCACAGACCTTCCTGTTGTGTTCCTTGGTCTTCACAAGGCTATCTGTGATTTAAAAAGAACACTGAAACTATCACAGAGCTGGTGCATTTTTTACGGAGACTTGATTACACACAGGTGGCTTATCTTTATCATCATCAGTCATGTAGGACAACATTGAATCATTCAGAGATCCTCAATGAACTTCTGAAGAGAGTTTGCTGCACTGAAATTAACCCCTTAATGACCCATGACGTACTAGATACGTCATGGATCGTGTGCCGGTAAGCCCCGCCCCCTGCCGCCGGCAGGCGGCGGCGAGACGCGCACATATCAGCTGTTATCAACAGCTGATATGTGTGCCTGCTAGCTGCGGGTGGAATCGCTTCCACCCGCGGCCATTAACCCCTTACATTTCGCTGCCAAAGTCTTGGCAGCGATATGTATATGGGCGCCGCCATGACAGTGACTTACCCCGCCCCCACCAGAAGTCACGTGACATAATCACGTGACTTTCGGCGGTTGCCATGGTAGCACAGGGTCATGTGATGACGCCTGTAGCTAACATGAGTCACTTCCTCTCAATGCCGGAATACAGCCGGCATTGAAAGTGAAGCAGCAAATCTGCAGTTCTCAGCTCTGTAGCTGAGATCTGCAGATAGTGCAGAGCGATCGGATTGCTGATCGCAATAGCCCCCTAGGGGGACTAGTAAAATAAAAAAAAAAAGTAAAAAAAAAGTTTTAAAAAATTAAAAAAAATAAAAAAACCTAAAAGTTCAAATCACCCCCCTTTCACCCCATTGAAAATTAAAGGGTTAAAAAAATAAAAAATACACACATATTTGGTATCGCCACGTTCAGAAATGCCCGATCTATCAAAATATAAAATCAATGAATCTGATCAGTAAACGGCGTAGCGGCAAAAAAATTCCAAGCGCCAAAATTACGTTTTTTGGTCGCCGCAAATTTTGCGCAAAATGCAATAACAGGCGATCAAAACGTAGCATCTGCGCAAAAATGGTACCGTTAAGAACGTCAGGTCGAGACGCAAAAAATAAGCCATCACTGAGCCTAAGATCCTGAAAAATGAGAACGCTACGGGTTTTGGAAAATGGCGCAAAACGTGCGCCACGTTTTTTGGACAAGCTTGTGAATTTTTTTTAACCCCTTAGATACAAGTAAACCTATACATGTTTGGTGTCTACAAACTCGCACCGACCTGAGGCATCATACCCACACATCAGTTTTACCATATAGTGAACACGGTGAATAAAATATCCCAAAAACTATTGTACAATCCCACTTTTTTTGCAATTTTTCCGCACTTGGAATTTTTTTGCCGTTTTCCAGTACACTATATGGTAAAACTTATGGTTTCATTTAAAAGTACAACTCGTCCCGCAAAAAACAAGCCCTCATATGGCAAGATTGATGGAAAAATAAAAAAGTTACGCCTCTCGGAAGAAGGGGAGCAAAAAACAAAAACGCAAAAACGGAAAGTGCCCGGGGGCTGAAGGGGTTAAAGGGGACGAATAATATTGCACGCCCCACTTTTCAGATATTTATTTTTTAAATAAGTTTAAAATAGGCAAAAAATTTTGTTCAACTTCACAATTGTGTCCCACTTGTTGATTCTTCACCATAACATTAAAATTTTTATCTTTATATTTAAAACCTGAAATGTGGGAAAAGGTTTAAAAAATTCAACAAGGGGGCCGAATACTTTCGCAAGGCACTGTAGCAAGAGAGGAATAAGGAATGATACCAGGTATTATTGCCCACAATGCCCATCATTACCAGCCATATGCCTCTCTGAATGCTTTAAAATCTTCCACACTGAACCCCATTTTTAAACTGTATTAATTTATCCCATTTTATCATTCAAGCATACGGTTTATATAGTAAATGACACATTCGAGGAGAGTTCACTCAACAATTTTTAGGGTGGATGTCCACATAGACATAAACTGGGAACAATATATTGGGCACTAGTATGGCATATTTGCAATTTTTGCTCTAAAATATCCAATGTGTGCTTCTTTCTGGAAATCATTGATGGAGTGAAAATCATTACTAAACCCAAAGATGAATTCCCAGAGGGGTGTAATTAGCAGCTCTACAAATGGAGCTCCCAAACTATTCTAGGAAAATGTGTGCTCCAATAGTCAAATAGAGCTCCTTCCCTTCTGAACCCTGCCGTGCACCCCAACAGTCATTTTCCACCACATATGGTGCATTGTTGTAATCAGAAGAAATTGTGCAATAAATTATACTGTCCATTTTCTACAGGCACCCTTGTAAATATTGAAAATGTGTGGCTAAAGCTAAATTTTTTGTGGGAAAATTTTACTTTTTCATTTTCACGGTTCAGCGTTATAAAATTCTGTGAAGCTCCTGTAGATTCAAGGTGCTAATCACACATCTAATTAAATTGCTTGAGGGGGTTTAGGTTCCAAAACGGGGTCACTTGTGTTTTTTTTTACTGTTTATGCACATCAGGGGTTCTCCAAACATGACATGACGTCCGCTAACGATTCTAGCCAATTTTGTGTTCAAAAATTTAAATGGCGCTCCTTCCCTTCCGAGTTCTGCCATGCATCCAAAGAGTAATTTTCCACCACATATGAGGTATCAGCGTACTCAAAAGAAATTGTACAATAAATTGTATGGTGCAGTTTCTCTTGTTACCCTTGTAAAAATGCAGAAGTTGAAGCTAAAGTAACATTTTCTTTGGTAAAAGTAAAATTTTCATTTTTTTCCTTCCATATTGCTTTAGTTCATGTGAAGCAGCTGAAGGGTTAATAAGTTTCTTGGATCTGGTTTTGAGCAGATTTAGGGGTGCAGTTTTTAGAATGGTGTCACTTTTCGATATTTCCTGTCACTTAGGCTTCTTAAAGTCACTTCAAATGTGATGTGGTCCCTAAAAAATGGTTTTGTAAATTTTGTTGGAAAAATGAGAAACTGTTGCTAAACTTTGACCCCTTCTAACTTCCTATCCCAAAAAAATTATGTTTCAAAAATTGTGCTGAATTAAAGCACACATGGGAAATGTAATTTAGTAACTATTTTGTGTGACACAACTCTCTAATTTACAGGCATAAAATTTCAAAGTTTGAAAATTGTGAAATGATCTTACAAATACTGAGGTAAACAATTCATCAAATACTGAACGTGTGAACATGGCCTAACTCCTCCGCTCTCTATGGACTCTATGGAGTGGCAACCATAATCTTCTCAGTAGTGGGTCTAAATACAGATTTTACCAGTGAATTAGTTCTGTCTAGATGTTGGTTAATCTGAGCAGCCGACGTGCAGCTAACGATGTGGGTGGACCGAGACTTAATGTGCGCCGGCGGGGAGCGTGCCATTCCCCGCCCCCATCAGCGGCTCCGTAACATGATCATGGGGTTCAGATGGGTTGTCATGACAGCCGGGGGTCAGCTGATATAGGGTTAGGTAGGCTAAGTGTTATATATAGTATAGTATAATTCAATTAGATAAGCTAGATTTTTATTCATAATTCATTAAAATAAATAATTTAGTAATATATACAATTGCATTTAAATAAATTGATCAATTATTAGTAGTTCCATCAATTATTTGATTAATCAATTAGTAACATTAATCAGTAGCATTAATCAATTGTTAGACCAATGCTACTGATTAATTAGTGCTATCAATTTGTTGTTAATTTGTTCATTTTTTAAATAATATACACATACAAATACTATATACAATATGGTATATACTGTATACATAATTTGATAGGAGCATTTTTTATACTAAAATCTACCTAATTCGGTAGATTGTACATTATATATTAAAACATTTTAAAAAATAATAAAATGTCATGTCAGTTTTATACTGCAAAGAAGGCATATGCCCAGTTATGTTCTGACAGTGAAGAAAGTATAATGTCAGATGGAGATGATGATTTTGAGTACTTTAGTTGCAGTGACAGTGATAGCTCAAAAATAAGCAGTCATTCTGGTCCATCCTCAAAAAGGATGTGATGTTCCTAGTACTAGTGAATTGGCGGATGTCAAAGTACAAAGTGCTTTGACACTCGATGTAGCATTTCCCAGATGGGAGATTTCGGATTTGGCTACTCCATTCTTCCCCCATTTTAATGCTATCCCGGTATAAATGTGGAAGTGAAAGAATTTGGACTAGTCCATTTTTTTTTAATTTGTTTGTAACAGGTTGCATATTGTCCTGCAAACAAATTTAATCGCTTCCCATGTTATCCCTCGGAATCTGTGATCCTATTATGCTAGATCAAATTTATGGACGCCAACTGGTCTTCCTGAAATGAGAATTTTTTTAGGGCTTAGATTTGCCATGGGGCTTGTTAAAAATCTGAGCATTCGGTCTTACTGGTCCAACCGCCCTGTTCAAGCCACACCTATGTTTTCTGTCGTTCGGTCTAGGACCCGCTATGAAATGCTCATGAGATTTTTGCATTTTAATGACACTAGTCAATGCCTGCCCAGAAATGCCCCAGAACATGACTGACTATATAAAATCAGACACATCATGAAAGAGTTGACAAAAATGTTCTTAAGGCTCTATACCCCAACACAAAACATTTCTATAGATGAGTCCCTTGTAAAATTCAAAGGAAGACTGCACCTCAAACAATTTATTCCATCTAAGAGGGCAAGTTTGGAATAAAAATCTATAAAATGTGTGAAATTTCAACTGGGTGCACATTAGTTTTTCACATTTATGATGGGAAATACATCCAACTATACTCACTAGGGTGCCCTACTTATCTTGGGACATCTGGGGAAATCTTTTGGGAGCTGATACATTCATTTTTACAAAAAGGCTATAACCTGTATGAGGACAATTTCTACACTAGCATACCCCTATTTAAAAGACTGGTTGAATGTAACATAGGGGCTTGTGGGACCATTCGTATAAACTGTCAGGGGTTTCCACAATCATTGGGCAACACAAAGTTCCAAAAGGGGCAGTCAGTAGCTGGTCGCAGTGGAAAGAAATCCACTTGCCCTCAACAAAGATATTTTATCCTCAGCTCACAATATCCTCACAGATGCCACAACAGCTATTGTAGAACTAGGGTCCACCACTCCAACGCTAAAGCCTGTGTCAATCATTGATTACAACATACACATGGGGGGTGTGGACCTTACAGACCAGGTAACAAAAAGTTAGTAATTTACTTGTTTCAGGTGGCCACATATAATTCTTTTGTATTATACAAAAAAGCAGGAAATTCAGATCCTTTCATTAGCAAGAAAAGGTAATTGAAAATTTAGTTTTTGCAAATGTTGGCCCCACATATCCATTAGTTTCTGAAAATGTTGAAAGACTCACTGAGTGACATTTTATTGCAATCATGTCAGCATCAGAAATGAGAAAGTACCCCCAGAGAAGATGTTGCGTATGTACACCAAGAGAGGAATGAGGCATGATACCCGCTATTATTGACCTCAATGCCCTTCATTACCAGCCATGTGCCTCACTGACTGCTTTAAAATCTTCCACACTAAACCCCATTTTTAAACTGTATTAATTTATCCGATTTTATAATTCAAGCATACGGTTTCTATATGACCACATATTCCACATCTTGTACTACCGTAATCATGATTGCATCCTAACAGACAGTGAATCCACTTATATCCTCCGAAAAGAATATACACAATGCCAATACTCCTCATAAAATACATAACATTTTATTAAATCTGAGATAAAAAACATACACATCAGCTATTATTGAGAGACGCCTATTTTAATAAGTTTTTTACAATTGTTGTGTTAATGTTTTAGGCATAATAGTACCAACTACAGGGGAATATATACCATGCTTGGTTGTTAATGTGTGTCCCTTTTATTTCTCTTGAGGTTCTCTGCATATAATGTGTATACTGCATCTACTCTCTATACATGATGACCAGTGATGGGATATACGGGACTCCTATGTGAAATGGATGATCCATTTTCTTGTTGCGCTCAAAAACAAGGTTTGACACGTCGGGAGCAAGTACATGTTGGATATATGAGGGATGCCTGAAATCGAACCGGCTACGGTGGCTGTATGCATGGACTCTGCTGCCGAATTGCCTCCTGCAGATGTAATGTTATGGTCCACGGATGAACCATGACGTGGATGGCAAAATATATGACTGGACATTGCACTTTTAATCATGATGTATAGTCTGATGGGCTAAGTCCTGAATTATATTTATAGTATTTTGCGTGTATTTATGCACACATTTATATAGTGAATCTATAAATGATAATACATGTACCAGAGCCGGGATGTACCGTAATTTTCTGAATGCAGTTTATGCACTGGATGTCTATTTAGATACTGTGACATTTATTTGTACGTTACCTATATATCCTGTTCTGTACATGGACTTTTATATCCACATTGGCATATTATCATTTTTGTTTGATCATATGCATGTGGCTTTAATAATATATTTTGTGGCTGTGGCGCTTTATAAATAACAAAAAATATTACGGGGCCAACCTCGGATGTAATGTGGCACTATATATATGTGATATCTTGCTGGCCTCGATCCTTAAACGGCTCCACACAACTTCAGCATGCATGTGCTCTTGCCGCTGAGTTATCTATGCTGTGCGCGGCTGGAATTTGACGGGAGGATGCTCCATTCTGTAGTACGGCCATTGCACTTTCAATCATGATGTATAGTCTGATGGGTTAAGTCCTGAATTATACTTATAGTATTTTGCGTGTATTTATGCACACATTTATATGGTGAACCTATAATGATAATTCATGTACCAGAGCCGAGATGTAATCTTTTGGATGCAGTCCATGCACTAGATGTCTATTTAGATACTGTGACATTTATTTGCACGTTACCCATATATCCCATTCCGTACATGGATTATTATATCCACATTGGCGTATTATTATTTTTGTTTGATTATATGCATGTGGATTTAATGATATACTTTATGGTTGTGGCGCTTTATAAATAACAAAAAATATTATGGGGCCAGCCTCGGATGTAATGTGGTACTATGTATATGTGACATCTCGCTGGCCTCGATCCCTAAACGGCTCCACACAACTTCAACATGCATGTGCTCTTACCGCTGAGTTAGCCATGCTGTGCGCGGCTAGAATTTGACGGGAGGATGCCGCACTCTGTAGTACGGCCGCCAGGTACGGGGCACACGCATGCTCAGTGATGATGGCATCGCGTTGCCTTAGTTACGATGCCTGGGCGTACCCCGACCCCAGGCCAGAACTTGAGTGAGGTCATTTCCTATACATCCCCCAGTCGAAATGAAGTCCGCGCCGATACAAACATGGATCTTAACCTGCAATTATGCACCATGTGGATTTAATTTATAATGAAATGGATATATAAAGGGCAACAGCCTTGTATGGTATGTACCTGCCTCCTGACGAAGCCCAGGTGGTGAAACGCGTTGAGGCGTGGTGGGCTAGAGACGGAATCACTTGGATCAGGTCTGTGTGTCACTTGACTCATTGTATTGCGTACTGTGCTTATGGTTACTAGTTTGTGAGCCCTCATTTGATCCCTTGCATTAGCGGATGGTGGATGCGTGCAGTGAGGTCTGACAGGCTGAACCACTGCGAGCTACGGCTATGCCAGATATCCATGACGGTCACTAACCATATTAATGTATTTGAGATTGTTTCGGATGGTCTCTTGTGTGCGGTGGAGGGAGCGCTTTGTGGCACCCATACTTATGTTGCTAATGCGATGGTTATTTAGTTGGAAAACGTACACTTTGTACTTAGGTTCTTTTTAATTCTTTGATTAACCCATGGTGCCTTGTCTGAGATTCCCCTCCCCTGGCCACGCCTGTATGACCATCCGGTGTAGTGTTCCATTAGCATAGCACTTATATGTGTAATATTGTTATCACACGGACTGATATAATTTTGAATGTTTATTCCCCATGACTTATGAGGGATAAGTAAGTCTCTACCCACCCTCCCCCCAATCCGTGGTAGTTACATTTGCACTTCTCCCTACCCTGTTGTGCCCTTAGTCTATGTATGTTTTTTATCTCAGATTTAATAAAATGTTATGTATTTTATGAGGAGTATTGGCATCGTGTATATTCTTTTTGGAGGATATAAGTGGATTCATACGGTTTCTATATAGTAAATGACATATTCGAGGAGAGTTCACTCAATAATTTTTGGGGTGGATGTCTACATAGACATAAGCTGGGAACAATATATTAGGCATTACTATGGCATATTTGCAATTTTTGCTCAAAAACATGCACTGCGTGCTTGTTTCTGGAAATTATCGATGGAGAGAAAATTATTACTAAACCCAAAGATGAATTCCCAGAGGGGTGTCATTTCCAAAATGGGGTCACTTAAAGGGGGTTTCTGCTGTTCTTCTGCAAATGGAGTTCAGCGTTGTAAAATTCCGTGAAGCACCTGTAAGTTCAAGGTGCTCATCATACATATTAATAAATTCCTTGAGGGGTATGGTTTCCAAAATGGGGTCACATTTTTTTTTACTCTTTAGGCACATCAGGGGCTTTCCAAATATGAAGTTGTATCCGCTATCTATTCCAGCCAAATTTGCACTTCAGAAGTCGGCGTTCCTTCCCTTCTGAGCTCTGCCGTGTGCCCAAACTGTAGTTTTACACCACATATAGGGTATCGTCATACTCAGGAGATATTGCACAACAAATTACATGCTCAATTTTCTCCAGTTGTTCTTGTAAAAAATAAAAATGTCTGGCTAAAGCAACATTTTTGTTGTAAAATTTCACTTTTTAATTTTCACGGTTCAACGGAATACAATTATGTGAAGCACCTGTAGATTCAAGGTGCTCAACACACATGTAAATAATTCCTTGAGGGGTCTAGTTTCCAAAATGTTTTTTTTTTTTTTACTTTTTAGGTACATCAGGGGCTCTCCAAACATGACATGGCATCTGCTAATGGTTCTTTTTGTGTTCAAAAAGTCAAATGGTGCTCCTTCCCTTTCGAGCCCTGTTGTGAGCCAAAAAAGATTTCCACCACATATGAGGTATCGGTGTACTCAGGAGAAATTGCACAACAAATTGTGTGGCCCATTTTCTTTAGCTACCCTTGTGAAAATGAAAAATTTGAAGCTAAAGTAATATTTTTAGTTGGAAAAAGTAAAATTATCATTTTTTTCCTTCCATATTGCTTTAGTTTCTGTGAATCACCTAATAACCTTCTTGGATGTGGTTTCGAACAATTTGAGAGGTGCAGTTTTTAGAATTATGTCACTTTTGGGTATTTTCTGTCACCTAGGCTTATCAAAGTCACTTGAAATGAGATGTGGTCCCTAAAAAAATAGTTTTGTAAATTTGGTTGGAAAAATGAGAAATTGTAAATATACTTTGACCCCTTCTAAAAAATGTTTCAAAAATTGCGCTGATATAAAGTAGACACGTTGAGAGATGTAATTTAGTAACTATTTTGTGTGACATAACTCTGGTTTATGGGCATAAAAATTAAAAGGGTCACGTGGCAAGCCTGCATGTGTCACCACGCATCGGTTGATCTGAGCATCTGACATGCAGATAACAGGCGTGGGTTGATTGGGATTTAACGTGCGCCGGCAGGGAGCAGTGCGTCATTTCCCGCCCCCATCAGCGGCTCCGTGACGTGATTGTGGGGTGCCGGTAAGTGGTCATGAGGGCCATGGATTAGCTGATGACCCCCGTCTCTGTCATGACATAATCCCTGTACATGCTGAGGGCCGCCATTCACAGGTGACCAGCATTTCTGCTCTACTGCCCGGTTCTGAAGCATCGCTCTGGACAGTAGCAATGGGACATTGTCAACGTGCGCCGGCGAGGAACAGTGCGTCATTTCCCCGGCCCCATCAGCGGCTCCGTGACGTGATCGTGGGGTGTCGATGGGTGGTCATGAGGGCCGTGGATTAGCTGATGACCCCCGTCTCTGTCATGACGTAATCCCTGTGTGTGCTGAGGGCCGCCATTCACAGGTGACCAGCATTTCTGCTCTACTGCCCGGTTCTGAAGCATCGCTCTGGACAGTAGAAGCAATGGGACACTGTCAACTTCAAGTCCCCTGAGGGGAAAAGTAAAAACAGGAAAAAGTGAAAATGGCTCTTGTAAGAAGGGGAGGAAAAAAAACCGCGGAAAATGGCCGGGTGGTGAGGGCATGTTTCCCGGTACAAATGTATAGGCTTATTACTGCAGCATTTCCCTATACACCCCTCAGTGGAGCAGCAGCCCGGGGTGGTCGTGGTTCCCCCACCACAGCCGTCTACAGTAACCGCCATACTCAGGCGGCCCGGTCACTGTATCCGGGTGCCAGACAGTAACATGGTCTCCCCGAAGCGCTGAGTTCTGGGAAGCGTCACGTCCAGTGACGTCAGCACGCCGGCTGTCACGCTGTCAGGATGACGCGGTTCTGGAGGATGCCCAGGCCGAGCTCTGAACTGAACGTTTCCAGACACTGAGAGTGACCGGCTCGGCGGTCGGGATGGCGGAACCGGGGCTCGTTCCTCCCACGGACGGTGAGTGTGCGCTGCCTCTGCTCGTGTGGAGCCTAGACTGGCCGGGAATGCTTAGCTGTCCGGTGGGGGGACGGCTGCAGCCCTGCACCGGCTGGAAGCAGACACATGTCATGTAGTGGGTGACGCTGCTGGGGAGCTGCCCGTGTGTTATTGTCCCTGCAGCGATATGGTTCAATTTAAAGGGCACGCAGCATTACTCCTTGGTCTCTGCTGTGCATCATCTGAGCAGACCGCAGCCACAGTGGGTGATCAGGGGGCATCACTGGCCATTATATGGAATATGTGCACATCATGAGCTCTCACTGGCCATTATGTGGAATGTGTGCTCATCATGTGCTCTCACTGGCCATTACATGGAATATGTACACATCATGAGCTCTCACTGGCCATTATATGGAATGTGTGCTCATCATGTGTTCTCACTGGCCATTATACGGAATGTGTGCTCATCATGAGCTCTCACTGGCCATTATACGGAATGTGTGCTCATCATGAGCTCTCACTGGCCATTATACGGAATGTGTGCTCGTCATGAGCGCTCACTGGCCATTATGTGGAATATGCACTCATCATGAGCTCTCACTGGCCATTATACGGAATGTCCGCTCGTCATGAGCGCTCACTGGCCATTATGTGGAATATGCGCTCATCATGAGCTCTCACTGGCCATTATACGGAATGTGCGCTCGTCATGTGCTCTCACTGGCCATTATGTGGAATATACGCTCATCATGAACGCTCACTGGCCATTATGTGGAATATGCGCTCATCATGAACGCTCACTGGCCATTATGTGGAATATGCGCTCATCATGAACGCTCACTGGCCATTATGTGGAATATGCGCTCATCATGAGCTCTCACTGGCCATTATATGGAATGTATGCTCATCATGAGCTCTCACTGGCCATTATATGGAATGTATGCTCATAATGAGCCCTCACTGGCCATTATGTGGAATGTGCGCTCATAATGAGCCCTCACTGGCCATTATGTGGAATGTGCACTTATCATGTGTTCTCACTGGCTATTATGTGGAATGTGCGCTCGTCATGAGCTCTCACTGGCCATTATATGGAATGTGCGCTTATCATGTGTTCTCACTGGCCATTATATGGAATGTGCGCTCATCATGAGCTCTCACTGGCCATTATATGGAATGTGCGCTCATCATGAGCTCTCACTGGCCATTATATGGAATGTGCGCTTATCATGTGTTCTCACTGGCTATTATGTGGAATGGGCGCTCATCATGAGCTCTCACTGGCCATTATATGGAATGTGCGCTTATCATGTGTTCTCACTGGCCATTATATGGAATGTGCGCTTATCATGTGTTCTCACTGGCCATTATATGGAATGTGCGCTTATCATGTGTTCTCACTGGCCATTATATGGAATGTGCGCTCATCATGTGTTCTCACTGGCCATTATATGGAATGTGCGCTCATCATGTGTTCTCACTGGCCATTATATGGAATGTGCGCTCATCATGAGTTTGCTGAGTGTATGCCACAACTATAGACTTCATGACCCTATAACATCACACCGGTAAAAACCTGCTGTAAAACCTAGACCCCTGTGTCCTTATAATCAATTGTTTCTTTTATGGGATATTAATCTCTGCAGTCCTTTGGACTCATCGGTGCCCATGTAGGTGGCTGGATGGCTGTTAATTTCTCAATCTCCCAATACAATGTTTTGGGGTGAAATGTAGCGCTCTACTGGGCGGGCTCAGCCTGATTGTGCCCTCTCTGTACTGCATGCCAGTTAAGGCTATTTGCGCACTCTGCGTTTTTTGCTTCGTTTTTGCAAGTTTTTTGGGTACAGTTTAGGTTCCAAAACTGCATGCATTACATTCCCCAGCAAAGTCTGAGCTTTTTTTTTTTTTTGCGTTTTTGTGGTGACCACAAAGATGCAGGATGTCAATTCTTTTTGCGTTTTTCCCTGCATTTTTCACCCATTGAATTTAAATAGCGAAACACGCAGCAAAAAGCACAAACCCGTAGTTTTTCTTATGCGTTTTTGTGCGGGTTTTTTTGGGCCAAAATTGCTGCATCTTTGTGGTCACAAAAAAGGCAGCGTGCGCACATAGCCTAATAATCATTGTCAGGCGGGGTAAAAATACTAAACTGAGATCCAAAATTCCCATTGGTTGTATAAGTGTGAATTTACACGTCGCAGATTTCTGTTCTAATCAGCCATATGGAAATCCATGCACATGAAGAAACTTAAACCCCTGCAGATGAATGGGATTGATCTTAAAGCGGATTTGTCTCCAGATTCCACAATGCAAACTGCTTATGTTATTAAAAAGAGCTCCTAGACCTGAAAAGACTGGTGTACTTACCTTTTTGAAAACGTATATACATATGTATAATCTCAATATTAAGATGAGCACTTTACGAGTTTAGCTAAAGTGTGTGAGAGCTGATGAGTCCAAATTAGAGATGAGCGAGCACTACCATGCTTGAGTGCTCTGTACTCTTAACAAACAGTTCGAGGCTCGGATGGGTGCGATTCGTGTGCCAAGTATATTTTGGAAGACCATGGGGAACTGAAGTATTTTTACAGATGATTTTCTGGAAAAATGATTTTTTTCCATTGTCTTTCAATATACTCTGTACACGAATCGCGACCATCTAAGCGTCCAACTGTTTGTTACGAGTACTGAGCACTCAAGCATGGTAGTGCTCGCTCATCACTAGTCCAAATGTCTTCACTCTTCACCCAGCCTGATAGCTGCAGCTTGTACTGAGCAGTGTGAGATCTCAGCAGGAGGAGGCAAACTGAGGAGCTGTAAGTCAGTCTAGGTGGGCAGTGAATGAGGGTCAACTTTCGTAGATGCATAGATTGAAGAAAATAAAAAAGGTCCATTAAGTTCAACCTTTCTCTTTCAAATATATATTGTTTATTGATAAGTTACCCACAATGCCATTTGTTGTGAGGAAATCATCCAGCCTTTTTTAAGTGCAATTTTAGTATCTGCCATTACTACCTCTTGTGGTAGGGCATTCCACAGTCTGACTGCTCTAACTGTAAAGAACCTTTACTATTTAGCTGCCGGAATCACCTTTCCTCCACCTGTAATGAAAACTCCATGGTCCTTAGTATGGTCTTTGGAAGGAATAAGTAATTTGCCCGTCCTCTGTATTGACCACTCTTTATATAGTATATGTTTTGTACATATAAATTACATTTTTCTGGATGTCTTTTTTTCTTCTAAGTTAAACTAGGCCAACTTTTCCAACCTTTCATTAGTGATGGGCGAACCCAAACTGTACCAGATACCTAGCATCCGTGCACCGACCCCGAACACAGAGTTCTCAGGGAACTCCATGTTACATAGTTACATAGGTTGGACCTAGGTCCATCTAGTTCAACCTTCCTCCACCAATTCTACATTTGGTCACTAAATCATTTATAACTAACAATGTGTGTACTGAGAAAATCATCCAGCCCTTTTTTAAAAGCTGTTATAGTATCTGCCATTACTACCTCTTGTGGTAGGGCATTCCACAGTCTGACTGCTCTAACTGCAAAGAACCCTTTCCTATTTAGCTGCCCGAATCGCTTTTCTTCCACTCGCAGTGAGTGCCCCCTGGTCCTTAGTATTGTCTTTGGAAGGAATAAGTCATGTGCCAGTCCTTTATATTGACCACACATGTATTTATACATATAAATGAGATCTCCTCTGAGACGTCTTTTTTCTAAGCTAAACATATCTAACTTTTTCAACCTGTCATCATATGGGAGGTCTTCCATTCCTTGTAGTCGTCTGGTTGCCCGCTTTTAAACTGACTCTAACTTCTGAATGTCCTTTTTAAAATGTGGAGCCCAAAACGGGATCCCATACTCCAGATGTGGCCTTACAAGTGATTTATAAAGGGGTAACAATACGTTGGGATCCCGGGATCTAATCTCTCTTTTTATAAACCCTAGAATCTTGTTTGCTTTAGCAGCTGCTGCTTGACATTGAGTGCTGCTGCTCAGCTTATTTGTAATGAGAATACCCAAGTCCTTCTCCTGTTCTGTAGTCCCGAGTTTACTTCCATTTAATGTATACGCAGCTATAGGATTACTCCGTCCTAGGTGCATTACTTTATATTTATCAACATTAAATCTCATTTGCCAAGTATCTGCCCATTCTGACATCTTATCCAGATCTTTTTGTAATATTGTACTATCAAGGTCAGTTTTTAATATCCTACATAGTTTGGTGTCATCAGGAAAGACTGACACTTTACTATCAATCCCATCCACAAGGTCATTAATAAAGAGATTAAAAAGAATCAATCCTAGCACAGATCTCTGCAGTCCCCACTGCTGACTATAGCCCATTTACTGCTGACTATAGCCCATTTACTGCTGACTATAGCCCATTTAGAGTATGTACCATTTATGACTACGCTTTGTTTCCTATTTTTTAACTGTAAGGCTGTGTGCTTTTTTCATGCTTTTATGCTGCTTTCTGCACCGCAGTGTAAAAGCATGCGTCCTGCGTCCCCAGCACAATCTATGAAGATTGTGCAAATTCCATCCGCACGTTGCATTTTAGAACACAGCGTTTTGGCTGCTGAAATATTTTTTCCAAAACGCTGCGTTCTAAAAAGTAACATGTCACTTCTTTTGTGCGCTTCGGATGCTTTTCCCACTCTGTCTATGGCAGAGCAAGCATCCACAACGCATGAATTCCGCTTGCACAATGCTTTCAAAATGCAGCTTTTTGGCTGCGTTTTGAAACGCACACGCAGTGACTTAAACGCTGCGGAATAGAGCGCAGAGACGTGCGTACATACCCTAACTGATCGGATTCGGCCACTCTGATAATTAAAAATAAATAAAGGAAAGAGAATGAAAATAGGGAATAAAGCAGGAGTGTTATACTTACCTAGTCTTCCGTGTGGCTGTAATACTACTTCCAGGTCTGATAATTAAGTCTCATGCGTATTCATTGCTTCCCCCGCCCACCGGCAGTCTGTGATTGGTTGCAGTCAGACGTCACCCCCTCTCTGTGTAACAGCGTTTGTGATTGCTTGGAATCACACATGCTGTCTGCGTCTCATAGTGGTGTAAAAATAAATTGTGATCCCCAGCGCAGATACAGGAAACGGCTGCAGCCCCCAGCCGTGTGCTTATCTTGGCTGTTTATTAAAATAAGAGGGACCCCATGTGGCTTTTTTAAAAAATTTACGTAAATAATTTTTAAATGCGCAGTCACCCCTCCCCTCAATTTTGATACCCAGCCATGATAAAGCCAACAGCTGGGAGCTGGTATTCTGAGGATGGGGAGACCCATAGTTATTGAGCCCCAACCTAAAAATAGCAGCCACCCATTATTGTCGCATCCATTTAGATGCGATAATCCCGACACTTTACCCTGCTCATCCCGATTGCCTTGGTGCGGTGGCAATCGGGGTGATTTTAAGGGGTTAATGACAGGTCACACCTGCCATTAAATCCTAGATTAGTAATGGGGGTGTTTGAGACCCCCCCCATTACTAATCTTTTAAGTAAAAACCAATAAACACAAACAAAAATTGGGAGTGACCGCACACCGACTTTTTAAAAAGATTTCTTTAAATAATTAAAAAAAAAGCTGCATAAGGTCCCTCTTATTTTGATACACAGCCAAGACAAGCGCACGGCTGGGGGCTGCAGCCTGTAGCCATATGCTTTATCTGCGCAGGGTTATTATACAATACCTTTTTGTTTTCCTATGCATTACTATGTCAATCATAGGCAGCATACAGATTACACCCTTATAATCACAAGTGCTATTGGTGATCTTCATGGATCTATAGACTTGTGTAAGTAATTTTGATCTGTGACTCCGATCAAAAACAGACATGTATCAGTGACATGCGGTCTGCAAAAAAAAAATACGGACATGGGAACAGCCCAATAGATTGTAATGGTTTACGTACTTGCTCTGTTTGTGGAAAACCTTTTGTACAATTAACCTTCGTCCGGCTGAGTAGGTACAATTGTAACTACCATATTCCGTTTTAAAATTGCAATACATTTTTTTTTTCCAAAAGCCGTAGAGGGCTGAAATTTCGTGACATCTCAGGAGTTTTGGTCCAGATTATATTGGCCAAATTTCAATAAAATATCTCCACCCCCTTCCGAGATAAGGGGTCGCTGTTAACGTTGTAAAATTATGCAGCCTGACGAAGGTTAAGGCTGGAGTCAGACTAGGGTATGCATCCATGGGAGTAGGACGACTGCTATCCATATGGTAATCTGTGTGTTTTGTTGTTTTTTTTGTTTTTTTTTGTTTTGGTTCCCCTCCCCTTGGCTACCATCTGCATGCCATCCATATGCAAGATGTTTTTTTCTCAGCAGCTATTATTCTACAATCATTTTCAGGACCATTTACAGTGTCCTATGCTGTAAAAGAAACAACTGCACACAGATGATCCTTGTGTCGGACGTTTTTTTTCGCGCATATAGACTTGCATTGGGGAGACTCGTTCGATATACATGTGCTTTTTTATTTTCCCAAGCCCTATTAGGCTGTCTCTGCACGCTGCATTTTTTATGTGTATTTCATGCTTTTTTTTGACCATGCGTTTTTCATGCTTTTTTTTTGATCACCAATGGGTGAAAAAGCAGAGAAAACAGCAAAAAGAATTGACATGCTACATTTTAGTGGTCACCACAAAATACAGCCCAGAATAAAAGCAACGTGCGCACAGCAAATCTGACATCTCATGGACTTTGCTGTGGAAGGAAAAGCATGCAGTTTGTGGTGACTGAAAGGTCATCACAAAATGCATCAAAAAAGCTTCAAAAACTGCCACGTGCGCATGGGGCCTTAGAGTTGAGGAATAAGGCCTAGGACACACGGCATGAAAATCGGTGCGAGTGGAGTGCGATAATACATCACATTCCACTTGGACCAATATTAGCCTGTGTGCCAGCTCACATGAGCGATTATTTTCTCAGCCCTAATCAGACCGAGAAAACAATCGCAGCATGCTGCAACTGTAATGCGATCATTGTTTCTCTTGCACCCATACAAGTCTATGGGGCGAGAGAGAAATCGCACTGCACTCGCAGTACAGCGGTGTACCACGATGGCAATAGCCGGCTACGGAGGAGCGAGGGAGATAAATCTCTCCCTTTCTTCCTCAGCGCCGGACTGCCCCCCGCAGCAGATATCCACTCGCAATTCTATTAACTTAGGAAACTGTAAATTGTTTTGTTTTGTTAAAAACAGATTGCACACTGATGTCAAATGAGGAAAAAATGAGTTTTCTGGCTGAAATTCCAGTTCTCCTTTTTTTTTTTTTTTTTTTTTTAAATTTTTTTAACATGGTGAACTTAGCTTTAAACCCATGTTATTCATTCCATGGTAACTTACGCTACATTCACAAGCCAAAAACTGAGTTAATAATGGCTACAGACTGT
Source organism: Anomaloglossus baeobatrachus (assembly GCF_048569485.1). Lineage (NCBI taxonomy): Eukaryota > Metazoa > Chordata > Amphibia > Anura > Aromobatidae > Anomaloglossus > Anomaloglossus baeobatrachus. Next base: position 477,121,278 of record NC_134354.1, on the reverse strand, counting down.
TTCTGAAGGCAGGAACAAAAATGAGTGAATGTATATTGTACATTGAACTATTCTCAATAGATTTCAGTTTGATTTTTCAACAATAGAAATGAAATACAAAATACAATGTTATTACTAGGTAAATTACGTTACTTTTTGTGTTACAAAAAACCCAAAACACCCGGATACGGTCCGGAATCCGGCCCCCATATAAGTTTATGGGGATCAGAATTTAGTGATTAAAAATGGCGGTAGAAAGGATAAAGGAATGGGAGCGCAAGCGGTGGACTTACGAAGGCTCCGACATGGCTGTACGCTGCTCTCAGACCTCGCATTTACTTCCTGGGCCGCTAATTACAGTCAGACGTGCCCCCCCCCCCCCCCCCCCCCCGAGTGTCAGCTGACTGCATCCAATCACAGGCACCAGGACAGACAGCTGGTGGGCAGGGAAAGCAGTGTAACTGAAGGAGCCCATACACTCTAGCATCTACCATGAGCCTAGAATGTACGGACTCATTCCAGGTTAGTGGGCGTGACTGGCTTGGTTAGTGGGCATGATAATGTTTCCTCTCGTCCACCATTATCATGCAAGGGGGGCTTCATACCACCCCCCCACCCCCCCGTACTCCACCTATCTGGGACTCTCACCCCCAGAGCCTGGATATACACAACTCCATGCCCACATGGACTTAGAAAAATAATGTTTATTGTGGCTAGAAACATCGGACAGCATTTTGAACACGCCTCTATCATGGGATAGAGAGCGTGTTGAAATGACGTCATATCTGGAAGGAGCCCATACACTCTAGCACCTACCGTACGTATCGTGTTATAAAAAATATATAAAACAATCGCTACAGGGTCTCCCACCCCCTTCCCTTCACTACCCCCGTATTCTGATATCGAGCACAGATAAAGCACATGGCTACAGCCCCAGCACTGCGCTTATCTTAGCTGTGTATCAAAACAAGAGGCTTTTTTTTTTATATTTATTTATTTAATTTAGGCTATGTTCACACTAGAAAAATGATTTTTCTTAAGAAATTTCTTAAGAAATTTCTTAAGAGTGCACCTGTGTTAAAAAACGCACCAAAAACGCACCTGCGTTTTAGGTCCGTTTTAGGTCCGTTTTAGGTCCGTTTTAGGTCCGTTTTTACCGCTGGTTGCTCCCTGCGTTATTGTGCCAATTATCTATGGCAAAAAACGCAGTTAGCTGCAGAAAAGAAGTGACATGCTCATTCTTTTTCTTAAGAAAATCTACTGAAAGAATTTTCTTAAGAAAAAAACGCAGTGTGTGCACAGCTAATTTTTTTTGCCATAGGTTTTGCTGGGGAATGTCTGCAGAAAGGTTACAAGAATTTCTCAAGAAATTTCTGCAGCAAAAACGGACCCAAAACGGACCCAAAACGCAGGTAAAAAACGCAGTGTGTGAACATAGCCTAAATCATTTTAAAAAATGACGTGCAGTCCCCCCAATTTTGATACCCAGCCATGATAAAGTCCGACAGCTGGGGGCTGGTATTCTCAGGCTGGAGCGACCCAGCCTAAAAATATCAGCCTCCAGCCATCCGGAATTGTCGCATCCATTAGATGGGACAAGCCCAGTGCTGTACCTGGCTCTTCCCGTTACCCTGGTCAGTGGCAATCGGGGTAATTAGGGGTTAATAACAGCGCACAACTGCTACTAAACCCTAGTTTAGTGATGGCACAGGCGTCTGAGACACCCGCATCACTAATATGTAAGTGAATGTAAGTAAACACAAACACCGAAAAAATCCTTTATTTGGAATAAAATACAAAAAAGGCCCCTCTTTCACCACTTTATTAACCTCAACACGCCACTGCTGGTCCGACGTAATCCACACGAGGTCCCACGGCGATTCCAGCTCTGATACATCTGAATATCACAGCGAGCCGCCATAGAGCAGCATGACTGCCCACTGTGCGTGCAGAATGAATGAGCTGTGATGAGCGATAACTGGATGCAGGCAGACACCATCACATAGCCTGGGGGTGCGTCTGACTGCAACCAATCACAGAGGCAAGCGAGCGATAATGAGCGGCCCAGGAAGGCCGCAGGAGCAGTGTACAGCAGCGTTGAGCTGGGCCGGAGCCTCAGTAAGTATGAAGCTCTCGCTTCATTCTTATTTTCTTTATTTTTCCTTTTATCTTCTTTTTGTTAAATTTCTTGAGTGCCGAATCTGGATCAAACACCCGGAATTTTGGGTCCGGCACCCAGTTAACTTTGAAACCGCGCAGATCTGGACTTTTACAGTCCGGGTCTGCCCATCCCTAATCATGACGCATTATCCTCCTGGCTCCGCTGATGGCACTTGCTATACTATGACACCCGGAGGTGAGAATAGAAGAGGAGAGGGTGGCACCTCAGTTTGCACCATCACCAAATAGGTGATTATCCCTACTGCTACTAATGATGGTAATCTGACAGATTGGGAGCACTGAGCAAGGGAGAGTAGGCAAAGATTACTAATTCTAGATGTCCCATGGTGATGGACTCACACAAGCGATTTCACCTGTATGTTACAAGAAAAGAGCCTCTGAAGACCTAACAAGTGCTTCATTAGGTGACCTGTGGATAAGTGTCCTCTTGCTGGCAGCCCTGGCTTTTCTCACCACCTTGGTCATCTCTGCCTGGCATAGCTCCTGTGCCATGGCATTTGTAGAGCCTTAATACATACATATATACATACATACATAGAGTAGCTAAGGGCCTGTTTTACAGGACCAGCAGAGTGAGATTTCTGGAATCTTATGTTTTCTGATTTAAGGCCATGTGCTCACTAAAAAATGACTTTTTCTTAAGGAAAAACTGGACCCTCTGAAAGAATCCCTGTGGGGTAAAAAACCACAACCAAATCCGCATGCGGTTTTGTCGCGGTTGTGGTGCGGATTTGCTCGCAGGTTGGTCCCTGCGGGTTTTTACCATTAATTAATGGCAAAACCGCAGGTACCTGCAGAAAAGAAGTGACATGCACATTAATTCTGCAGCGGAAATTCCACGGGTAAATCCGCAGGTATAATAAAACTCAGTGTGCGCACAGCATTTTTTTTATACCCATAGGTTTTGCCGGGGAATGACTGCAGAAATGTTAGACACATTTTCTGCAGCAAATCCGCAGCGTGTGCACATAGCTTAAACCTTCAAAGCGTAGTTCCTCGTCTGTGGCATGTCAATTCTTTCAGGATATTTCACTATTTCAGTTGAATGGGAATAAGGCACAAGTAAAAATACATCAAAACTGCGTGGATTTTACACAGCGTTTTTTCAGCATAAAAATCTGTTGCCAATTACTTGTGCAGATAGCCTAAGGCTATGTGCGCACGTTGCGTTTTTTCCCTCGGAAACGCTGCGTTTTCAGTGCCAAATTGCATGCGTTCAGCTTCCCCAGCAAAGTCTATGCGAAAGCTGAAAAATCAATGCACACACTGCGTTTGTAAACGCAGCGTTTTGGATGCCCAAAATCGCTGCGGGAAAAAAAGCAGCATGTCACTTCTTTTGTGCATTGTAGTTGCGTTCTCCACCCATTGAAATCAATGATGTGGGTCAAAACACAACCAAAATGCACTTGGACTGCATTTTTGTTGAGTTCCGCATGCTTTTTTGACAGAGAGAGAGACTTTTCAGTCGCTCTCTGTCAATGTCGGTCAATCTCTGTCTGTGGATGTCGGTGAATCTCCGTCTGTCGGTCGGTCTCTTTCTCTGTCAGTTGGTCGCTCTGTCTGTCTCTCTGTCGGTCGGTCTCTCTCTGTCTGTCCCACTCTCTGTCCGTCGGTCAGTCTCTCCCCCTCTCTCATACTCACCGATCACCGGCGCGGCACTGCACGGCTGTCACACTGCTCCGGTGACTTTTCCTTTTTTGAAAATGCCGGCCGCTCATTATTCTATCTCGTATTCCCTACTTTCCCTGCCCACCGGCGCCTATGATTGGTTGCAGTCGGACACGCCCCCACGCTGAATGACAGCTGTCTCACTGCAACCAATCACAGCCGCCGGTGGGCGGGTCTATATCGTGCAGTAAAATAAATAATTTTAAAAAAAAAACGACGTGCGGTCCCCCCCAATTTTGATACCAGCCAGGGTAAAGCCACACGGCTGAAGGCTGGTATTCTCAGGATAGGGAGCGCCACGTTATGGGGAGCCCCCCCACCCTAACAATATCAGCCAGCAGCCGCCCAGAATTGCCGAATTCTTTAGCTGCCATAGTCCCAGGACTTTACCCGGCTCATCCCGAATTGCCCTGGTGCGGTGGCAATCGGTGTAATAAGGAGTGAATGGCAGCAGGCTATAGCTGCCACTAAGTCCTTGGTTAATCATTGCAGGTGTCTATGAGACACCCCCAATGATTAACCTGTAAGTGAAAGTAAATAAACACAATCACCCGAAAAAATCCTTTATTTGGAATAAAAGACAAAAAAACCCACCCTCTTCCACCATTTTATTAAAATCCTCAAATACCCCTCCCGGTCCGACGTAATCCACACGAGGTCCCGCGACGCTCGTCAGCTTCATGTAGCAGAGCTGACAAGAGCGGTCACAGACCAGACTGCTCTCTATCAGCTCCATGCAGCAACTGAAGTCAGCCGCGCGATCAGCGTTGAAGTCAGTCAGGTTACCCGCGGCCACCGCTGAAACCTTCAACTGTGACAGCAAGTCACCCGACTGACTGAAGTGAGCTGCGCGATGAGGTCACAGGTGAGTTGCGGTCTCAGGTGGAGGAATCCAGCTGACCGCGGGTAACCTGAGTGACGGCAGCGCTGATTGCTTCAGTCACTCAGGGGATTAGCGGTCACCGGTGAGTTCTTCATGGGTGACTGCTAATCAGGACGCCACACACAGACAGAGCTGCGGTATGACAATGAAGTCGGGTGAAGTTCACCCTAGTTCATTCTCATCGCGCGACTCTGTCTGTGTCTGCCGGCATGTAGCCGAGCTGGATTGCCGGGGGAACGCAGTGTCAAAAATGCATCCGTTGTGGATGCATTTTTTTTTTTACAAACGCAGTGTCCAGTCTGCCAGAGGGTGCGCTCTTTTCTGCACTGCAGAGAACGCAACGTGTGCACATAGCCTAATACAGTATCTTCTATAGATTGCTGGGTGTTATGGGTTATCACTGTATGTGTTTGCAGAGCTCGGTGACCTGGTGTGAATAATCTCGCTGCCCACGTGTCATCCACAGACAGAAGATAATGACATCTTGCAGTTATATTGTAATTCTGTCCTCCGCTCACACGTGTACACTTCCATGTCTGTAACACTGCGCACACCTCATCTAATTGGTGATATGCTGCACATTGTCTCCTAATTATAGTTGTGGTCATTGCTCAAGAATTAGCTTCCATTTCTTCTTCATGTGTGATTGCTTTGTCATTCCTTTTTTTTTTTTAAATTCTTTATTTTAAAGACCGACACGAGAACATACAAAATAACCACTGTTCCACAAAGAGCAGAAAAACAGATTTCAAATATTTAACATTGACATATATCCCACCCTTCCGCTCTCCTGTACATATCTAATAACTGCAACTGCTCGAGTCAGTCCCATTTTAATCCTTTTATGAACCAACCCAACATGGGTAGAATACAGAACATAGAAAGAGAGGGCAAAGCCCGAAAAGAATTTAGAACCAGGATAAGAGAAAAAGGTAGAGAGAGATTAAAGGGGAGGGGAGAGTAGGAGAAGATAGTGGGCAGAGAGGTGAGAGAAAGGGAAAGCGAGAAAAGAGGAGAAGAGGAGAAGAGAGAGGAAAAAAAAAAAAAGGGGGGGGGGGGGAGGGAATGCTCCACCAGAGCCTCACAGCAGCCGTGGAGGAGCGAGTAATCTGGCGTAATCCGCCGAGTAAGTGAACTCCAACCATGGGAGCCAGGTCCTGCGAAAACCTTCCTGACTGTCATTGAGAGAGGATGTCAGGTCCTCCATGTGCCTTAGGTCATTAACCCTTGCAACCCACTGTGCCAGTGTAGGGGGGGTAGTAGACTTCCAGCCAAGCGGGATACAAGACCTGGCGGCCATTACCATAAACCTAAGCAAAGAGCGCTTGTATCTATGAGCCGGGAGTTCCGAAAGCTGTAAGATATACAGTTCCGGACCCAATGTCTCAGCCGTGCCGGTCACCAGTCTAGTTACCTCCCTCACTCCTGACCAAAACCGTTGTAAAGAAGGGCAAGACCAAAAGATGTGCACGTAGTCACCCTCCCCCGAACCACACCTCCAGCAAACGGGATCGACTGAGGGGAATATCCTATGAAGCCTGGTCGGGACTCTATACCACCTGGTCAGAAGTTTGAAGTTGGCCTCCAACATTCTGGAACTGACCGAGGTTTTATGTGCCAACATTAGGACGTTGTTTCGCTGCGTGTCTGACAAGGTCGTCCCAAGGTCCCATTCCCACTGCCGCAAATAAACCGGGGTGGGCAAATCACCCGGGTCTGATAGCAGATTGTATGCCAGGGAAAGTGAGTGCCGCAGGGCCCCCTCTCCCAAGCACAATTTTTCGAATCTAGTGAGAGGCCCAGCATACCGGGCGAAGCAGGGAAGGGAGCTCAAGAAGTGTCTCAACTGCATTGCCCTCCATCTCCCCATGGGGTCCGGCGGCAGGAGACCACAAATATCCGAAAGAGACAACCAGTCACCCTCTCCTCCCATCTGGTAAGCTCTGAATCTGCCCCCCTGTACCCAGCTCCGAAAAACTGGATCTGAGAGGCCGGGACGGAAATCCGGATCTCCTATAATTGGTGACATGGGAGAAGGCAACGGCAGGAGAAGGCGCCGAACCTCTCCCTTCGAACAGCATTCCAGAGTAGCGCCAATGGTGGGATGAGATCTCACAGAGGCCGGGAACAGGCTCCCGACCCAAGGCATGGCTGGTAAATGTACCTCCGAGAAGCTCTGTTCCAGGGCGACCCAAGGTTTCATCCTAGAGTGACGGCACCAATCCAGAATCCTAACCATATGTGTGGCCCAGTAATATTTTTTCATATCAGGTATTCCCAGCCCACCCCTACGCTTAGGTCTGCACAGTAGGGAACGGGAAAGCCTCGCCGGCTTATTTGCCCAAATAAATTTAGTATATAGTGAGGCCACTTCCTTGAAAAAAGAGCTCGGGATCTTAATTGGCAGGGCCTGAAAGAGATAGAGAAGCCGTGGTAATATGTTCATCTTCAATATTGCACACCTCCCAAACCATGTGAAAAGACCCCTCGCCCAGTTTGCGCAATCTGTTCTAATGGACTGCAGGAGAGGGAGATAGTTCAGCTTATATAGTTGGCTATTGTCCGCTGCCAGCTGGACCCCCAGATACCTCAAAGAATGATTAGCCCACTTAAACCCAAACGCAGATTGAAGCACAATAACAAGATCTTGGGGTAAAGATACATTCATAGCCTCCGATTTTGACATGTTAATTCTAAAATTAGAAAGAGAGGAGTATGTTTCCAGCTCTCTCAGTAAATTGGGCAGGGAGACCCGAGGGTTAGTAATAAAGAAAAGTAAATCATCCGCGTACGCCGCGATTTTGTAGGTGGAACCCGCAACTATAGGGCCGGAAATGTCAATGTTACCTCTAATTCGGCAAAGCAGGGGTTCCAGGGTCAGGATAAAGATCAGGGGTGAGAGGGGACATCCCTGCCTTGTGCCGTTAAGAATGGAAAATCTATCTGAAAGGAGACCGTTCACCCTGACCGCAGCAGAGGGATTGCTATACAGAGAGCAAATCCACCTGAACATCATCCTCCCCAACCCCACCTCCCGCAGAACCTCCTCCATGAATATCCAATTGACTCTGTCGAACGCTTTTTCTGCATCGGTCGACAAGAGCATCAGGGGCAACCCTTCCGAATTAGCCCTGTGGATTAAGTTCAACGCCTTAGTGGTGTTGTCCCTCGCTTCCCTTCCCATCATGAACCCAGCCTGGTCAGGGTGGACAATCTCCCCCAGCAATGGAGAGAGTCTCTCTGATAATATTCTGGCGAAGAGCTTCAAATCTGTGTTGAGGAGGGAGATGGGTCGGTAACTAGAACAAGAGGTAGGGTCTTTACCCTCTTTAGGGATGACTACTATATTAGCGGCCAGAGAGTCTCTCGGCAAGTGAACTTTTTCAGAGAGTGAGATATTGTTAAAGGCCGAGAGAAATGGGGGAAGCAACATGGAGCCCATCTTTTTGTAGTAAAGCAGGGGAAAGCCATCCGGACCAGGGGCCTTACCAGTAGGGGAATTTTTAATTGCAGCCCAGTACTCCTCCTCTGAGATGGGTCTTTCCAGGGCGTCCGCATCCTCAGGTTTAAGATGTTTCAACCCGGAGTTAGAAATGTACTTCTGGATACGCTGCCGTAGTTCCGCCCTGGCCCTCTCCGACCGCCCCCCATCTATTGAGTAGAGAGAGGCGTAAAAGTCTTTAAAGGCGGAGGCAATGTCTTTCGGAAGAGTGGCCCACCTGTCGCCAGACATGTGCACTCTAGGAACATATCCCCTCGCCCTCTGGTTCCGGAGGGCTCTAGCCAGGGTCCTCCCACTTTTATTGCCATATTCATAAAAATGCCGCCTGCATTTAGCTAGCACTCCCTTGGCCTTTTGATATAGCAAGGACCTGAGTTCCTCCCTCTTCCTGGCCAGATTGGCGCCCACGTTCCCTCCCAAAGACCCCTTATGTACTGCTTCCAACTCCCTTATGTCTGCTAGTAGAGATGTAACCTCAGCTTCCCGTTCCCTTTTCAGACGGGCCCCATGTTTAATGAATAATCCCCTCACGACACATTTGTGAGCTTCCCACACAATGTTGGGGGACATCCCCTCCCCCCCACTACAGTCAAAGTATTCCCTCAGGGCCTCCCTTATTTCTTGCATTGTCACCGGCTCATTGAGTAACGAGGTGTTCAATAGCCACTGACCCTGCCTCCCGATGGGACATTCAAGGGACAGAGTGACCGTAATCAGTGCGTGATCAGAAAAAGATATGCACTCAATTGACGCATCCACCAGAGAGTGTAGGTCCCCATGTTTAATAAAAAAGAGGTCCAACCTAGAATAGCAGTCGTGCGCTGCAGAATAAAATGAAAAGTCTTTGTCTGATGGGTGCAGCAATCGCCAAGTGTCTATCAGTTGGTGGTCATGTAATCCCCGTCTCATCCGGCGCAGCGTCATGTGTGGCATACCAGACACCCCTTTTGAACTGTCTCTCAACGGTTCCAAGACTACGTTAAAGTCACCCCCGAGAACCAAAGTGCCCTCCGAGAATTCCTCTATCTTCTCAAGGTACCGCAACAAGGTGGGACATTGGCCCGCATTAGGCAAGTATACTGCCACAAATGTGAACATCTGAGTAGCTATGCGTCCCTTGAGCATCATAAGCCTACCCAGATCGTCTGTCTGAGAGTCTAACAATTCCCACGGGAGCGTGCTGGACATGAGGATGCTCGTTCCCCTAGATCTAGGATCAGGGGAGGGTGAGTGGTGCACAGTGGGGTACCTTCTGTCCGAGAGTCTGTAAGGCTTAGCTTCACAGTAGTGTGTCTCCTGGAGGAAGGCTACCTGGATTCGATTTCTCCAAAGAAGGTTCAGCAGGATAGATCTTTTCTCCGGGCTATGAAGGCCCTTGACATTCAGTGAGCCCACCCGCAGATTGGCCTGCCTCTGTTTCACCATTTTCTGTCGCGAGGTCCTAGAGGAGCAAATCAAAAGAAAGGAGGGGAAGGGGAGAGAAAAAAAAAAAAAAAAAAAGAGAGAGGGAAAGCTGGTGAAAAGAGAGGAGGGGTAGAAAAAGTATTGACAAAGAGGGAAGTAGCTGAGACCCTTTAGCAGGGGGAAAAGAGAGAGGCAAGAAGATCAGAGAAGAGAACAAGAAAGAGGAAAAGCAGCGAGACTGCCGCTCGCAGCACCAGGGACCAGCCCAGGGACTACTAAGAAAAAGATAGGGACAAGAACTGACATGCGGCCAGAGCGCAGACCCGCACCCCTCTTATTAGCACTAAATGACCCCTCTCCCCGACGGAGAAGAAGGGTCAGCCGATTAACCACCCACACACCCCACCACCCAGGATGAACGCGGTAAAGAAAAACATCCCCCCCCCACCCCCCCCCCCCCAATCTTAAACTAGACATTGCCAAAGAAATAGAATTTTCAAAAACTTTAGGCAGTAAACTATGTCCAGAAAAAACTAGCCCAAGGCCAGGACTCCTGCTCAGGAGTCGTAGAGACAAGAGAGAGCCTCCCAGCTCCCCGTACTTTGACTCCGTCTCTCATCGAAATCACCGTCGTCTCACAACTTGGACCACTCCTTCCTCCCAGCAGCATCCAATACATGCCAAATCCCTCAAGGATCGCCGCTTTGAGCAGGACGGGTGCCTCCCTTCCTCCTCCGCGACCTCGGGGGTGCCTGGGGTTCCCACTCCAACCAGTCCGGAATTGAGCAGTCTGGTATTCCCAGGAATGCAAAAAGATCAGGAAGCTCTGAGTGCCTCTTCAGCAAAAACACGGAGTCCCCCTTGCGTACTATCAAATGGAAGGGATGGCCCCATCTATATGAGGCGTTTACTTCTTTGATGCCGAGCAGGAGCGGATGAAGCAGGCGTCTCATATATAGTGTGCGGCCGGAGACATCAGGGAATAACTTCACCATGGCCCCATCCATCTCCACCGGACCGTATGACCAAGCTCCCTGTAGGATCCTTTCTCTGTCTCCATAATAGTGCAAACGACATAGTACATCTCTAGAGGAGGGGGCAGATCTAGGGCCCGACCTTGCGACTCTGTGAATTCTGTCGAAGAGGTAGGTAGCCTCCAAGGGGCGATCAGTGACCCGGTTAAAGATGTTTAAGACCTTAGTACGCAGAAGTTCCTGGGGCCAGTCCTCCGGTATACCCTTGAGTCTGATGTTATTTCTTCTGCCCCTGTTCTCTTGATCATCCAAGAGCAGGGCAAGATCTCTGATGCGGGCATTGGATGACTCACAGTCTCTCTCAATCCTCTCCATTCTGCTCTCCAGGGACTCCTGAGCCTGCTCTGTGGCTTCAATTCTGTCCTCCAGTACCACCATTTCCTCCCTCAGGGCAGACAGCGCCATCTGCTGGGAGGATTCAATTCTAGCCACAACATCCTCCAGATCTTTCTTGCTGGGGAGGGCCAAAATGAGCTCTCTCAGGGCTTGTATGTCCCCCAGTGGGGGGCCAGCATGCATATTGCTTAGTAACACCTGAGGTTCTGTGTGCCCCGTGGGCGGGGGGGGCTCCTGTGTGCAGAGCATGGCCGGTATCCCCGGGTCTGATGATCCCCTCAGGGCCCCCCCCCCTATCCACAGCAGCGTGCTGCAAGGCAGGCTGAGCAGCCTCCCCCCTCCTCCAGTCCTCTGTACCTGGGCCCGCTCCGTCCAATGCCACCGCCGCCTCCGACCTCCGTTTCTCTGCACTGCTGATCCCCTGCTCCGCTGCACAGGCTGTGGGAGAATGCCGAGCGGCACCTGGGGAATCCCCCGCTGGAGGACGCCGCGCGCCAGCCGGCGCCATCTTGCTTCGGGCCGCCTGCGGAGGTTCAGAGCCCGGCGCCGTCAGAAACTTTGTGAGGCTCCCCTGGGGTCTCTGACTCGTCCCCGGGGAGGCAGAAGCGGGCGCTACCCCCGGTCTCTTCTTGGGGGCCATCCTGGGTAAGTGGGGGCTGCAGGATTTAGTATATTTAGGCTGTGGGCGCAGGAGCTCTGGGATCCAGCGTCCTCACGCTTCCATGTCAGGACACGCCCCCCTGCTTTGTCATTCCTGCTCTGTTCTCTTCCAAGTAATATTTGATATACACATGGTTCACCTGAGCCAAGACGAGCAGTAGAACTGTTTCCCATTCATTATTTCAGTCATGTGTTTTGGGGGTTTTTTTGTGGGGAAGGGAGCAAGCAACAATGACGCTAATATCGTAAGTGCCACCAAGGCCAGGAGCAGTATAATTTTTGAATGTAGAACCATTTAGCGCAGTTTGCACTGCAGGACAGACATACACATAAGTGTTTTAAAGGGGTACCTTGGTTTCTATTAATAAATGTTAATCTCTGTGTATTTAATATTGCTGGAAAAGACAAAAAATGCAAAGTAGGGTTTTACCCTGGTGGAACCAGATGTGCATCAGTGATTTTGATCCCTGAAGGAGTTTCAGTACTGTACTCCAAAACCCATAGAACAATAAATCACAATTTATCTTCAACTGATCGTCCTCTTATCGCACATAGCAGTGCGAATTAACCCTTTTCCTTTTTCCTTCCAAACATTAATCTGTGTATTGAAAGTTTATGAAATTTTGCTAGTTACTTTTTGCATTAATTTCTCGTGCTTTTTCAAGATCGCTGCCTATTGTCTCTCAATACGAACTGTCACATTGACCCCATGGTACCAGACAAGGGTTAAGAGCAGAAACACTCCTTAAAGGGGTGGTTCACCCATTTTTTTTTTTCCCCCAATGATTCTCACTTACCATTGTCTGCAGCTTCTGCATTGGCTTCTGTTTCCATTTCTGGCACTGAGCGGCGCTATCCTGCATGCTCAGTGCCAGTCACATGACCCCCTGGAGCTGTGGCCGCCAGCATCCTCTGACGTCCCGGCATTTCCGGGCTCTCAAACTAGACGGGTACGTCAGAGGATGCCGGCGCCACTCACAGTGATTGACTGGGCTGTGGGCGGTGACTACCGCACGTCACAGCCCAGCATCGAGGGGAGGATCCGGAGGACGCCAGTGTGGAGCGGTGAAGGCAGAGCGCGCGCTTACCAGCATTCAGCTGTGGGAGGTACGGGGCGCCAGTGTGGAGTACAGGGGGGGTTTCCTCCGCTGAAATCCCCCCTGTCACGCAAGTATGTGATCACACTGTCCACCCGCCCGCTGTGCTCAGCTGTCAGGAGAGCGGGCGGTGTCGGCAGTGTGATCATATACTCCCCCCAGCAGCACAGGTGACTGGACGCTGCATGGGACCAATCTGCTCCACTCTGTCACCTGCACAACAAGTCCCACAGTGGAGACAGTGACATGTAGCATCCGGTCACCTGCACAACAAGTCCCAGAGTGGAGACAGTGACATGCTCTGCTCTGACACATAGTGTGCTGCATGTCACTGTCTCCATTCTGGGACTTGTTGTGCAGGTGACCGGATGCTACATGTCACTATCTGTCTCCACTCTGTGATTTCTGCTGCATAGTACCAACTGTATACACTCTCACCTGCACAACAAGTCCCATAGTGGAGACAGTTAGTGACATGTAGCATCCGGTCACCTGCACAAGTCCCAGAGTGGAGACAGTGACATGCTCTGCTCTGACACATAGTGTGCTGCATGTCACTATCTTTCTCCACTCTGGCACTTGTTGTGCAGGTGACCGGATGCTACATGTCACTAACTGTCTCCACTATCTCTTGTCAGTGTGTGTGCAGTTGTTTACCTAAGGCCTTGGGCCCCACTTGGTATACTTCTGATGTGAGAGCATCAGAAGCGATATGCTAAGGACCTTCGGCTGATGTGAGTGTGAGCCGAGTGTCCTGCAACTGTGATCCGTTCTTGTGATCAGATGAGCGGTATGAAGGAGAGAGAGGGAGCACTTTCTCCCCATCTCCTCTGCGGCCTGTCTCTACATATATAGCACTACATTCTGATGACATCCGAGTGCAGTGCGAGGTTTCACACTCACCCATAGACTTATATGGGTGCGTGTGAACTGAGACTCGCTGCAAACACCGTATACTGCGATTCTTTTCTCATGCCGATATGGCATGTGAAACGAGTTGCAAATGGACACTGCCTGATTTGTTTAACACTGGTGCAAGTGCAATCCAATGTTTAACAGATTGCACTCGTCCGTGTAAAACGCAAGTGGAACTGAGGCCCATACTAGAGGGTTTATTACCCTGTGATTACCGTTGCATGACTAGAAACTTCCGTTCATGGCAGTCCGACATGCGCCCTGCTGTGATTGACACTTCAGTCTATGCACAATCTCTAGTGGGAGCCTGGTGTGGGCAGGGAAGCTCACTCAGCTCTGCTGTGTTCCTGAATCTAAATTCTTTGTTTCAGGACGGCTTTAGCCAGTAATCTATGTGATACACCGTTGGATTCAGAATATCCTTATCTACATTATGTTGCGGTCAGATGAGGTAGCAAAACCTGCTGACAGATTCCCTTTATAGACTACAGACACTTTTCATTTGGATTTTTTTTTTTTTTTAATCTGTTAGCGGTTACTTCTACTTAATAAATATGTACGGTAGTTCCTTTAGCCATCTCAGACCCCCTGTTATGCAGTTTGCAATTTGTCTCTTCCTGTAATACATGCTGAATATGAGATCCAGGGTATATCAGCACACCTTCTGACCTGCGCTAATTTCCTCCTCTTGTGTTTTCCTCCTTATCTGTATTGTTTTTGCTGCCCTTTTTGACCCTAGATACTTTCCTTTTCTCCACACTGTGGAGGTCTGTGTAACACCCCCATCTGATCAGCACTCAATAGTTGCATAGGCATGTATAAGGTAGTGGTTGATTATGGGTTAGGACACCCGTCCCCCGGTCCTGACATCAGTCCGTACTCATCCTATGAATGGGAATCCGATCTAACACTGAAAGTGGGAGCAACATTTTTTTACAAAGCACTCATCTTGATAAATAATTTGCAAATGCTCAGAAGCAGACTATTTAGGAAGTTGTGTAAATTTAGGAATCATATAGACAATGAAAAAGTGTGTATTGTACAATATCATAACTCCACCACAACTTATCATGCCACGGCCTCCATAAGATTTTGCTGACATCTATCATTTATTGCATCTGTCATATTCAGTAGGTTGGTAGTTGAAGAACATGGATGCCTGTCCTTGTAAAGATGCACCTAAGATAGGGTTGGGGAATAAATTTTGCCAAGGGGCCACATGAGAGACCATGACTGGTGTGGATGGGCAAACTAAAATATTCTGCTCAATATTAACATATTAATTATTATTACTTTATATTAATTGTGGCACTTAATACTGAGCAGAATTAAGTATGCTGACATCCTTCTATATGCCATATGAGCCCTCACACAGCCCCCCTAAATACAATGAGACTTCACATAGCTTGTACACAGTATGAACCCCCACATAACCCTTGATATACAGTGTGCCCCCACATAGCCCTTCTGTATATTGTGTGAACCACCACATAGCCTCTATATATTGTGTGAGCCACCACATAGCCTACTCTATACAATATGAGCTCCTATATACAGTATGAGCCACACAGTCTCATAAATGCAGTATGAGCCCCCAGATAGCCTCCTAAATACATTGAGCCCCACATAGCCTTCTGTGTACATAATGAGCCCCACAAGATCGTTCTGGTTGCCTATAGTCACTGCAGAAGCCACTGGGGCCTCATTTCTGAAAATTGCCTCACAGTAAGATCATTCTGGTTGCTTATAGCAACTAGAGTGCAGCTCTCAGCAGTGAAGCTGCTGAGGTAAAGTGAAAGCTGAGCTCTGGTTGCTATGTATGACTAGAACAGCCTGACTGTGAGACAGTTTTCATAACTGAAATTTAGATCCTTCAGGACACACATTTTCTACATATATATATATATATATATATATATATATATATATATATATATATATATATATATATATATATATATATATATATATATATATATATATATATATATAAATATAGAGAGAGATTTCTCTCTATATATCTCTCTATATCTCTCTCTATCTAAATTCCACCTGTTAGATCTCTGATCAGTGTGAGGTGATTACTAGGGGTCATAATACTAAGGACTGATTTTTAAAATGCCGCCCAAAAAAACAACCATCTACTGGGCAAGTTAATCCAAAAGCTAAGAAAGCAAAACTGTCCGAGACAAGTGAACTTGGGCTGCTTTCACACTACGTTTTTTTAACATCCGTCATGAACGTTTTTTTAACGCAAAAACGGATCCAGTGCAAATGCGTTTTCATTTCAATGCATTTGCAATGGACTCGTGTCAACCTGCGTGTGCGTGCGTTATAGTGAGGATCCAGCGACCTGCAGTTTTTTAACTTTTTTCAAAAACGCTACTTGTAGCGTTTTTGAGCTGCGTCCAAATACTGCAAATTGCTGGATCCTGACTAAACAGCATGCAAATGCATGTGAATGCTGGCATGCTGATAGACAGGATCCTGCTTGTTCTACTGAGCATGCCCAGAAACCAGCCTCGCGTGATCAGTCTCTCTCTCTCTCTCCTCTCTCCCCCGCCTGAGAGCGGAGGACGCTCGTAACCAAGGTAAATATCGGGTAACCGCGGGCTTAGTTACGCGATGTTTATCTTGGTTACGTGTGCAGGGAGCAGGCAGCCCTGCTCCTAGCAGCTGCAGACGCTCGTAACCAAGGTAAATATCGGGTATCCAAGCAAGTTACCTGATGTTTACCTTGGTTACGTTTGCAGGGAGCCGGCTCCTAGCAGCTGCAGACGCTTGAAACCAATGTAAATATCGGGTATCCAAGCAAGTTACCCGATGTTTACCTTGGTTACGAGCCTCCGCAGCTGTCAGATGTCGGCTCCCAGTATTTCACGTTCAGTTCCCCTCACTCCCGATCACATGACTCCAATGCCCGCCCATAAACTTAAAGTGATAGGATCCTGCAAAATAACACATGCGTTTGCGTGCGTTTTTTTGCTGTAAAACCAGGATCCGCTTCTACAGCAAAAAAGCATTCATGACGCATGTTAAAAAAACGTAGTGTGAAAGCAGCCTTATTTACACTGGGGGAGCTGGGTAAAGGGTTGCACTCTCCTGCCCCCCTATTATTTTTTTTTTATTTTTTTTGTGATAAGTGTATTTTAATATTTAACAGAAATTTGCTCAAAAAGTAGTTGTTGTTCTCAATGTTACACAAATTTGTAAAAATAAACAACTGTTGAATCCAAACTAACAAAGTAAAGATGAACAAAACAAAACAATCAATGATCTCGGGGAGACCAGCCAGAGAAAACACTGCCGGCAGCCAGCGAGGGCGCTCAACACCGTGAAATCCTAGGTACATTCTCCCCTGGGAAATATGCAAATCAAAAAGGTCCGTGGAGCCTCTGTTAGGAGTCTCAACACAGAAACCAGCCAGATATGCCTCCGGGAAGGGCCCAGCCAAGGGGTGACTCTTTTTAGAGACCACCATAACCACCATATTAAGTGGCCCTTTTAGTCAATATCCAACTTTTTGACAAGTTTAAAAATATGACAAGGGAAATACCAAGGCCAGGTATCCATCCACAGACAGCCGTTTCGGGGTATTGCCCCTCATCAGTGTGGTTCCCTTGTCATATCTTTAAACTTGTCAAAAAGTTGGATATTGACTAAAAGGGCCACTTAATATGGTGGTTATGGTGGTCTCTAAAAAGAGTCACCCCTTGGCTGGGCCCTTCCCGGAGGCATATCTGGCTGGTTTCTGTGTTGAGACTCCTAACAGAGGCTCCACGGACCTTTTTGATTTGCAAAGTAAAGATGAAGAAAACTAATTTTAAGCACTGGCAACTTCAGGGTGAGCCTATGTGACCCTAACCAGCGTAACCCACAAGTCATAGTGACGGCGGGTGTTTTGCTAGGTGCTTATAATGTGTACACTGCGAGTTGTGTATATGTGGCTGATACTGCATGTGGTAGATCACATACTTTGATAAAAATGCAAGATAACGGTTTCAATATTTATTTCCTTTTTTTATCTCCAAATTAAGTTGGCTGTTTTCTCTTTATTTAAAGAACTATAACTAAATAACACTTTTATTTAATCTGTGTTATCTATTGGGGCCTAAACCTATGTTGCTGAGCAATTAACAGTGTATTTCTAAACCTGCTCACTTGGATGTATTTTTAAAGGGATTGTTTGCAGCTTGGAGAACCAACTAGCAGGATTTTGCTATATGAAGTGAAGGCAGTGCTATACAGGCACTAAGCTGCTGAATCCAGACATATGTTAGAGAAAGATCGGATGCTTGGTTGGTGAAATATCTTTAATCAAAGTTGCAGAAATGTACTGCAGTTTGACAGGTGCAAAGGGGCGGTCCTCTGTGGTTCGGGCCCTCGTCATTTATTCCTCCTCCAACGGCCTCCATAACGTTCCCCCTTTTCTTTGTTTTTGAATATCGCACCGCCGTTGACACAATAATTATGTCTTCATTAAAATGGCGCCAGATTCCGCACATGCGGGAACCGTGACCTCCAGCGCCATTTTATTGAAGACACTGGTGAAGACTATGAGCAGCAGGGGACCGTGCACAGATGTAAAAAAAAAAAAAAAATCTGCGCCTGCGCTGATGCATCTTGTAGTTTTCACTGCAGTGTCTTCAATAAAATGGCGCTGGAGGTTGCTCTTCGTGCATGCAAAATCCTGGTGGTTGGTCCTCTTTAATAAATAGTCCATTCTGCGGGACTGCTACCCATGTCCCCAGCTCACTTCTTTCAGCAGTGGATGTCTGTTGGTCACTGCAGGCAATCTGCGAGAGCTAACTAGCTGTAGCACTCGTGCTGGCTGACCTGGAAGACAAATGTAGGAGCTTTCACTACTCGGATGGCATGTGACCGCTGCACCCGCAATTAGACCCCACTGATTGGTTACGGTGGTGACTAAACTTTCCTTACTATAATGCCTAAGCCACACGGCATGAAAATCTGTGCGAGTGGAGTGCAATAAAAAATCACATTCCACTTGGACCAATATTAGCCTGTGTGTCAGCACTCATGAGCGATTTGTTATCTCGGTCTGATTAGGGCTGAGAAAACAATCGTAGCATGCTGCAACTGTAATGCAAGACTCTCTCTCGCACCCATTCAAGTGAATGGGGCGTGAGAAAAATCACACTGCACTCGCCGTACACCGGTGTACCACGAGTGCAGAGCGAGAATGGCAACAGCCAACAACGGAGGAGAGAGGGAGATAAATCCCTCCCCCCCACAGCGCTGGCCTGTCCCTCCTCAGTGCCGGCCCACCCCCCACAGCTGAGGTCCGCTCGCATGATCGGACCTCAGTGGCAGGGACACTTGCATGACACTCGGCTCTGCTGTACTGCCAGCGTGAGCAGAGTGTCATCCGAGGGGATTGTAGTAATCCCTGTGTGGCCCCAGCCTTAGAGGAAAAAAGTTGTATCAGCTGGGGAACAGAAGTCCCGAGGAATGGGAGGGGTCTGGTTGGTGAATATGTTTCTTTAAAATGTAAAAAAAAAAAAAAAAAATCTGTCTAATTACATATGGCTATCTCTGAGAGACAAGCCCTGTAATGGCATTTGCAAGCTAGACATGGGCTTCTGTAACGAATATTAATCAAACTAGGAAAGTACCTGTGGCTTCGCTCCCTGAGAGTAATATGATTGTTGGTTACGCTTGCTGAGGCTGCTTTCACACATATGTTTTTTTGCATTAGGCACAATCCGGCTCAAAAATCTATGCAACGGATGCGGCAAAAAAAACAAACGGATTAGTTGCATAAGTTTTTCCATGCGGCCCTTCCGTTTTTTGACGGATCCGGTTTGATACTGAGCATGCGCAGGTCAAAAAAACGGATCAGGCCGCCGGATGCGTTTTTTTTGCCGCAGGGCGCCGCATCCGGCGTCCATAGGCTTGCATTGTAAATTGTGCCGAATCCAGCAAGATGCGTTTTTTCGCCGCAGACATAAAAACGCTGCAAGCAACGTTTCATCCGGCCGTCACATTGGCTAAATATGTCGCATCTGGCAAAAACTGGAGGCAACACAAGGCCATACGGCACAATCCGGCGCTAATGCAAGTTTGAGGAAAAAACGCATCCGGCAGCAAAAAAAAAAAAAAAAACGGATGCGTTTTTTCTGCAAAGCGCTGGATTGTGCCTGATTTGCAAAAAACTGTGTGAAAGCAGCCTAAGGGTTACATTCTTCATCTTATACAAGTGTTTACTGATAGTGTTAATTATTTTCATATTTTGATAGATTACATTATACTGAACATGATACCACGTGTGTATTTTTTTTTTAATTTATCTTTAATGGGGCAAAAAGGGGGTAATTAACTTTTTTTATTTCCCTTAGGCCCGTTTCACACG